>NW_022992138.1:0-247876 GCF_902827175.1 Gymnodraco acuticeps | reverse complement strand
CTTTAGGCAATCAGGCAATTTGAAGATTCACAAGCGAACCCACACTGGAGAAAATCCTTTCACCTGTGACCAGTGTGGGAAGAGCTTTAGCCGGTTAGGCTTTTTGAAGATTCACCAGAGAATCCACACTGGAGAAAACCCCTACTCCTGTGACCAGTGTGAGAAAAGTTTCAAGGACTCACGCTCATTGCAGCGCCACCAAATATTTCACACTGGAGAAAAGCCTTACACCTGTGACCAGTGTGAGAAGAGCTTTAACCAGTCAGGCGATTTGAAGGTCCACCAGCGAACCCACACTGGAGAAAAGCCTTTCACCTGTGACCAGTGTGGGAAGAACTTTAGCCGGTCAGGCTGTTTGAAGCGCCACCAGACAATCCACACTGGAGAAAAACCCTACTCCTGTGACCAGTGTGAGAAAAGTTTCAAGGACTCACGCTCATTGCAGCGCCACCAGATATTCCACACTGGAGAAAAGCCTTTCACCTGTGATCAGTGTGAGAAGAGCTTTAACCAGTCAGGCTATTTGAAGGTCCATCAGCGAACCCACACTGGAGAAAAACCTTTCACCTGTGACCAGTGTGAGAAGAGCTTTAGGCAGTCAGGCAATTTGAAGGTCCATCAGCGATCCCACACTGGAGAAAATCCTTTCACCTGTGACCAGTGTGAGAAAAGTTTCAAGGACTCACGCTCATTGCAGCGCCATCAGATAATCCACACTGGAGAAAAGCCTTTCACCTGTTACCAGTGTGAGAAAAGTTTCAAGGACTCACGCTCATTGACGCGCCACCAGCGAATCCACTCCTTTGACCAGTGGAAGAAAGAGTTCAGTGACTCATACAGTGTGAAGCTCCACCAGCCTACCCACACTGGAGAAAAACCTGACGTCTGTGCTCCCTGTGAGAAGAGTTTCAGAAAACAAGACCACATGGGAGAACCCCTTCACTAGTGCACTGAGACTGTTCAGAAAGAGTGAGGTGGACTGTTTGACACAACTCGCTGTTAAAAGATGTTGTGTGGATTTTAAAAGTTGTTCAAATGTTCTCAATAATATTCAAAAGATGCACTTAAGTTGTCAACTTGTATTTTTTTCCACAGCAAACACCACACACAAAGCTCACTAAAGAACAAGGCACAACAGTCACTTAAATGTGATAATGTTATACATATGTGGTAATTTAACAACAAGCTAAAGCCTACAGATTTCTAAAAGTGTGCATAGAGCCCTTAGTCTCATATAAGCTGGATAGAGCGTCACTTTGAACCATAAACTATTCCCGTTGCTGACTGTACTCATTCAGGCCATTTTACCATCAGAAAGAGGTTCCACAGGGGTCTATCCTTGGTCCATTCATATTTACATTAGATGTTACATAACTTTTTCAGTAGCCAGACTTTCTCCTTCGACCTTTTCTCTGTTGGGGAGGTTTGTAACCCCCAGTTTCCACTGGGTCCGTCTGCGCCGCACTGCGCCGCGGTTTTGGTCCGACCTCCTCTAGCGCCATAACCCACCGGACGCGTCCCAGAAGCGTTTCAGAAGCGTAGCGTCGTGCGTGCAGGCTCGCAGTTTTGTTATTGATTCGGCATCCTGGACATTTGTACTTCTACAAGAAAGTAAGTAGGCTACGTAGTTAAATGTTATATTTTTGTGTCTGTTTAAATTGTGTTTATTGTTGTTATACATTTCCTAATATGTAGTTGTTACCTTCCACTCCACAAACTGCAGCGACTAAAACCAGGCCTTGTCCTTTCTGATGTTGTCCTTGTAGTAAGCATTGGTTACATCATAAAATAGTGTGTTTTTTCCACTTCCATGATGAAAACCTCGTCGTCCATTGTGCATATCGTAGTGGAGGTGTTGTGATGAAGGAGGGGGGTCTGCTAAATTAGTATATGTGGGAGATGGGCCTGGCCCGGATGCTCACCTTTCCACTTCCTGCGAGGGGGGGCTGCCTGCCCGACCTTAAGTTACGGCTGCGCCGCGGCAAAAATAGGATTCATCCTAATTTTAGAGAAGCGCTGCACCGAGCCGCTTCTGGGAAACGTCTGAGCCGTAACGCAGCGCGTGTGGTGGAATAGCACCCATTGACTAGAGTGGCCGCGATCCATACGACCGCCGCGGCGCAGCCGTAACACGGCGCGGCGCAGACGGACCTGGTGAAAACTGGGGTTAGGCTCTAAAGGGCCTAGACCCCAATAAATCAGCAGGCGATCTCCCCCCTTGTTTCTTACGTCTAGCTGCAGATATTATAGCCCAACCAGTGTGTCATATTTTTAATCTTTCTATAACAAACAATGTCATTCCAGATGTTTGGAAAACTGCAAATGTTCTCCCCTTATTGAAAGGTGTTGATCCCATGGTGAATAATTACAGACCAATTTCCAAACTCTCCATTTTAGCTAAAGTACTTGAAAGGCTGGTGAATGATCAAATCAAAGAATATTTAAGCTTGAACAACATTATATCTCCTCACCAGTCAGGCTTTAGGAAGCAGCACAGTACAGTAACGGCTGCTTTGAAAGTAGGGAATGATATTGTTGAAGGCTTGGACGCAAAGAGCTATTGTGCTGCCCTTTTTATAGACTTATCCAAGGCATTTGATACTGTGGAGTGGACCATGGCATTCTATGCCAGAAGTTACCCCATATAGGCCTGTCTGACCAAGCTGTTTTTTGGTTTTCAAACTATCTTTCAAATGGCAAGCAATTTGTACAATTCAGCGGTCTCTACTCAAGCTTTCTTAATGTGCCCAGAGGTGTTCCTCAAGGTTTGGTCTTGGGACCCACCCTTTTTACAATTTATATAAATGATATGCATCAAAATATTGATGCCTCTGTACATCTTTATGCAGATGATACTGATCTATACTGTTGTGCTAGCACTGCTACCCTTGCATTTGAACGTTTGCAGTCTGCTTTTGACACGTTTCAGTCACACCTGTTCCACCTCAGGTTGGTGTTAAATTCAGACGAGAGAAAAGTCATGTTGTTTTCCAAGAAGAAAAAGTTACCAGCTGTTCTTCCCTGCATCATGTCTGCACAGCATAACCATGTTGAAGCTGTTCACACCTACAGAAACTTGACTATTGACTATATATGACTACTAAGATTGATTATCTTTTAAGGAAACTGAAATTCAAACTGGGATTCTTTTTTAGAAACAAGGCCTGCTTGAATTCCCCATTTCTGACCTTAAAGCGTTGGCTTAGCCTCTACAATACATTTTCTCGGAAATTATTGCGATAAACGATAATATTGTCGGCACCGTTGTATGACCATTTTAGACCACTGACATCATGATAATATATAATAATAATTCAAGCACATCCTTTCAAACTGCTAGTCACATCCTCATGTAAATGAGAATTTATCGAGGTCAGAAAAGTTATCGAGTTCATTTTTATTTATCGTTTGATAAGTCAATTAATTGCTTATCGCGACAGGCCTATGCACACAATAACATAGTGGAAACAAACATTTGTTTGACTTTCATTATTGAATGAAACGTTGTGGCCTTTATAGTCTGTGTCCAATATCGTGTATTTGTATATATTGTATATATATCCTATATACAGTGGGGCAAAAAGTATTTAGTCAGCCACCAATTGTGCAAGTTCTCCCACTTAAAAAGATGAGAGAGGCCTGTAATTTTCATCCTAGGTACACTTCCAACTAGTGCTGCGTACCTGGACTCACATTCAGGTTCAGGTCCGGACTCAAGTCCAGAGGTTCAGGTCCAGACTTATAAGTCCGGACCTGAACCCATGGCTTGTGTCAAGTTGTGTGAGTAACTAAAGTGAACTTATTGTGAGCTAATTATCAATTGAAAATAAACTCATAATCAACTCAAATTCAAACTCGTCAGGTTTATTGTGCTCCCTTCCAACTTGTGTCTACATTTCTCTACAAAGTACAAATGTAAAAAAACACTTTTTGCCACTTAGTCTACAAATGACTTATGACAGCAACTACAGTGAACTACTACAAAGTTCAAACATTTATTTCATTTACCAAACTAAAGTAACCAAACAGTCCCTGAGCTGACTGAGCCTAAATCCCTAAAACGTTGCTGAAAGGTAGAGTGTAGAGTAGACTATACGCATTACACTGTTACACACCTACTATACAGTATAGGCTACACTGTAGTGACCGTACAGTCAGAGTGTACTGTACTGTCTGTACACCAGTGATGTTCGGTGAGGTTCATGGCTGGTGAGGCACTGACTCTTTCAGAGTCAGATTTACAATATATATTTTGACCTTAATCGAAATGTTCGGTTATTTTCAAAAGCTTTTTTAGTCTGATGCTTCGATTCATTTTAAACAGACTGTTCAACAAAAGGATACCCCACATCTAAACATTGGATTGTTCTTTCTTAGTAAGATCCCATGTTCATTACAATTTGGTCTTACCTTGACTTGAAGATTAAGTCCATGCTATCCTTCTGGACAAAAATCTCTATTACATTTTTTGTAAAAGTCCTCCTTATCTTCCTGTAGTTTCAAAACAAAAGTCTAGTTTGTTGTTTGCGTCTCTGCGTAGAATAACAGTAGCAACAAGAACCTGTGGGCTCACTTGCGCCCCCTTCAGTGCGGCAGAGGTTGTAGCTGCCTTCCCTGGTGTTTTTTCATTGCCGTTGTATGATGAGACCAGCGAGCCTACATATACGTGAAATAAATTATTTAGAGACTATGGATGGCGAGGATAAATGTAATAAAGGGATCTACAAACATTACATTTGTGACATAAAGTGAGATGGTGCAGGCATGCGCTTAGGGCCCGCTTTCCAGACAGTTTCTGTGGGGTGACGCATTCTGAGGTGAGGCAGAGCTCATCTGTGCTCATCTTCGTAAGAAGCATTTCAAGGTCCTGGAGTGGCCTAGCCAGTCTCCAGATCGCAACCCCATAGAAAATCTTTGGAGGGAGTTGAAAGTCTGTGTTGCCCAGCGACAGCCCCAAAACATCACTGCTCTAGAGGAGATCTGCATGGAGGAATGGGCCAAAATACCAGCAACAGTGTGTGAAAACCTTGTGAAGACTTACAGAAAACGTTTGACCTCTGTCATTGCCAACAAAGGGTATATAGCAAAGTATTGAGATGAACTTTTGTTATTGACCATAATTTGCAAATAAATTGATTTTGTCTCTCATAGTTACCTAGGATGAAAATTACAGGTCTCTCTCATCTTTTTAAGTGGGAGAACTTGCACAATTGGTGGCTTACTAAATACTTTTTTGCCCCACTCTATATGCTAAGGTCCCGCTACTGATACGATAGCAGTCATTTAGTGCGCATATGTGTAATTTAAACCCATGATATCAAAATCTCACTCCAGCCAGGTACCCAAAGTTGGCAACCCTGATTCATATTTGTAATATATAGCTTTACCTCTTTTTAAAGCTGCATTTATTTAAAAAAAATTCACAAACTAAAGCACAATATATATATATATGTAAGAGAATATTTTAATCCAATCCCTTTGTGTCCTCAGCTTTTCTGAGAAACCTCTTAAATTGCAACAGGTCCAGAGGTCCTCTGCCATCCTGTGGGGGAGGGGTTTTCTGCTTCTATGCATTTGCGAGACAAACAGTCCTTTGTTCCGACGTCTGGCAATCATTAAGTAAAAGCGCGGGTTTTCTGGGTTCCTCCCCTTTGGAAGGAGTGTATCGGCGCTATTTCCTCTTTGTCTCCAGAGTTGATTTGCCTTGTGAACTCTCCGGCTGTATTATACTCTTAATAAATATCGACGTTTGACTAAAGCTGCTCCAGTTTCCATCCTTTCTGCACAGAAGTTTCCATCACAAATTTGCGTCACGAACAGAATACCAAAACATCTTCAGAACTGGTAAGTGTAATTTCAAATCTATATTTGGACATTGCCTTACCAGAATCTGTGATTGACGGTATCATAAAATTACCTGTGAAACTGAGCGGCTGCATTTTTTTTTGGTTTCTCTAATCTTTACATTTGGGGGTTTAACCATAACCTGTGGAATCGGTGTCAAATGGGGATTCTGTCCTGGCCGATTTTCCCTGTGATTGCTACTGGGGCATGTGCCTACAAGAGCAAGCACAGCTCATGTAAAAAAACAATAAGAATATTTGGGGCTAATAACCTACGAATATCGATTTTGACCGATTTCCTCTGTGTGTTTCTTGGAATTAAATAACCAGACAATTACACACAGCAAATATTCGGAGAGACCTTAAAGAGAGCATCAGTAAAGTGGACTTCTGCATTAGGAGCAATGTGATGGATTTGTATTGAAACAAATCGCCGAGTTCTGGAGATTTCAGCGGTAAACTGGTTAAATCAACAGCACGCATCGCCTCCAATCTCCCTGTTGCTGCTGCACGGGTGTGTGTGTGATTACACCCCCCACTACGGGGAGCCGCAGGCGAGGATGAAAAACAAGCACATAGTGTCATATTCTTTTCCTCACACCATTGCGGTTTTGGAACTAAACAAAACGGTCTAAAAGGTGACGCGCGCCGCAGTTTCCTACTTGCTGGAGAGACTGGGCGCCTGTCCGGGGTGCACACATCAGAATAGATTAATTGGTCATTAATGGGAAGGGTGGTACGCGAGAATGTGACATAGCGCTGTGTTTTCATCGTTGTAAATGAACTGATGGGTTGTTAAATTTGGCTGTTGTTGGAGAAGAAAGTGTACTGGATAAATAAAAAAGTCTCTGCTCTCCAGACGGGACGGGCAAAGCACCGCTAAATTAGCATAGTGGTTGTTGATTGAGAATACATTAGTTATTGCTCTTCAACAGATTCCGTTCTTAGCACTTGTACAAGTATATATGAGTAAGAAGGCACTCATATTAAACAGATATCTCCCTACCCCCACTGAAATCTCCCTAATTCGGATTAAATTAAGTTGGATGAGCTTTTGCTGTCACGCTGATGTTTGTTGCGAGTTCATGTTTGTTTGTCTAATTGTTTCTATATTGGTTTGTCTACCCACCGTCTTGTGTATGTTTTGTAACAACTAACAACGAATCAGTCCATAGCCAGGGTAAAATGAACTAAACTTTAGTTATCTCACCAAAAGTAAATTACTTGAGAAAAATGAATAAATGATGTAAAGCAAAATTATACATTGTAATATAAATGTGCTGCAAAAGGAAAATAAATAGCAAAGAGTGTTTTTCTGTCCTGCATCTGTCTTACAACCGAGACCCTCAGAGGCATCACTGCTCATAAATACCGGCCTGAGTAAATCAGGGTTGCAAAAAAAAAATTAAAAAAATCTGTCTGCTCAAATAGGTCAATGTTTATTATTTGTTTCATTTATTCTTAAATCTATGTATTGTATGGTAATAATGAATTAGGAAGAAACGTAATGTATTGAACACATTCCGAAACAAAGCGATAAGACAGAACTAGACTCAGACATAATGTGTGATTGAAACCTTTTGCGCTGTTGCTGCAAAATGAAAACTTTGTTGATTGTCTGTTCCAACTGGCCACTGGAATAGGATCCTTGATATAAGTTGAAGTTCAATACAGTTTTAAATATAGTTTAACATTCTTTATTAAACTGTTTCAAATTATTTCTAGTACAATTGGTCTACAGACATTACTACAATTCTAATAGTTGTTAAACTACTGAGCTTATGAACAATAGAGTAAAGGTCGCTGGTTAAGCCAGGATCAATATATTGTTGAGGTTTTTATTGTGTGCATAATAAATGTGTTTAAATGAATTGAGCAATTTTTAAAGGAGTATAATGTTGCAAACTCTTTAAGATAAGTAATTGCAGTTCCAAGATAGATGTTGTTTTCCCTGGGCCTCTCCTTCACAAGCCCACACAATAAATCATGAGACTTCCAAATCTGAACAGTTAAAAAATAAAAAATAAAACAGTTGTTTTGACTTCTTAAATAATTTATAGTCTAGCTTCCTTCAAGTTCAGTCTAAGCTACGAATTGTTTCTCATAAACATTTGCACCGCTGGTTTTAAACCTTGAGCAGACAAGCTGCTCACACACACACACACACACACACACACACACACACACACACACACACACACACACACACACACACCCACACACACACACACCCACACACACACACACACACACACACCACACACTTTGGATGTGTATTTGCCTTATCCACTTTGTGTGAGGAATAACAGATGATTTTAGCAGGCAAAACAACTAAAGCAGCAGGTAATAATAACAGAAACGCTAAAGAGTCACATCTGATAGAAATATATAAAAGCATTTATTTTAATTGTGTAGCAGTCAGTTTATAATTTTGGCAGCACTGTTGAGCATTTTGACAATGTATTTTCATGCCTCTGCATGGCTTAGTCTTTCTATCTGTCTTGCCACTGGTGTTAAGTAACTAAGTTCATAAACTCAATAAGTACTATACTTGGGCACAATTTTGAGATACTTGTACTTTATTTAAGTATTTAAATGCTTTGCTACTTTGTTCTTCTACTCCACTACAGTTCAGAGTTACATGGTGTACTTCTACTCCACTACATGTATTTAATACCTTTTAGTTACTTTACAGATCTGGATGAATGATGTGAAATCTAATCAAGTGTTAAATCAGACTTTAGTTCCACCTGGAGTAAATCCGCAAGCTACCCTGCAGTATACAAAGTCATTCGAACTAGCTGCACCTTTACCAGCTTTGAGAACACTTCCATGATCAATCATTATAAAACATATCATATATATTATTCTGAAATGGACCAATCTGCACAACGACTACCTTTACTGTCGCTATTTCCACTATATTTTGATGAGAATACTTTTATACTTTTACTTGAGTAACATTTTGAATGCAGTACTTTTACTGTAACATAGTATTCCTACACTCTGGTACTTCTACTTTTACTCAAGAACAAGATCTGAGTACTAAAGATAACATTAGACAGAAACATTTTTCAGTTCACTTCACGCTCTGCCGCTCCGACAGGGAGCTCTGCTCTGAACGCCCCGTTCTAACAGCTATTCACCAGCGGTCCAGTCTGTACCACAGTCACTCCGGACCACACAGTTAATATTAACGAACGCATCCGTAGGTAATATAGCCGCTGAAGCTAGACAATCTTATCGGAAAAGCAGAGCCTTATTATACATCCAAAAGCAGAGCCCGGGCAGGAAGACTCAAGCATTCATTATAATATATAAAAAAACGCCATGCGTGTCATGATGGCACATAACAGCTCGTGGCTGCAGATTACTCCGGTTCCCAGACCCCCCCATACCCCGATAATATTTGTATTGCAGATCTACATGAATCACACAAACGACCTATTTTGGGTTCAAAACGGCAAATTTCGCCAAAAGGTGACAAGTTTGCATCCCTGCTTGTTATCCTTTTCATCACAGAGCTGGGAAAATGGTGTATTGATTACTGATCCGTGCATGTGCAATTTTAACTGACTTTAGTTATAATGTTAATTTGATTTCAACCCATAAGTAATTATTTAAATTAACTCTACATTTCACATGATGGATTAGTGTTCCACATTTTTCCCACTAATTTGTTTTATGATTAGGCCAATGGTAAAGAGAGACATTGATGACCCTGTGTCCTTTTTGTTAGTACGTGGTTCCATTTTGTCTATGGCTTTGGACGGCTTCACTAATGGCGCGTTTCCACTGCAGGCCTCGCTCAGCCTCGCTCGGTTTGGTTAGGCCTTATTAGGCCCGGCTCACTTTAATGCTGCGCTTCCATTACAGTTTAGGAACTGGGGCAGTTACTATAGTAACGCAGTGTAGGCGGAGCCGTGACGTCATCTTCAATGAGCGCCCCAAAAAACAACACAGCCGTTAGCTCTTAGCACTCAGAGCTCACAGCTCTTCATATCTGTTCAGAAACTTGACAAAAGTTAAACAAGTACAAACCACAGACTACCTGTGTCATGGTGAATACAGTCGCTGGTTTATTTATGTCTGTATAGGCCGTTGTTGTGAGTGTGGACGGTCGGAGCATATATAACGTTAGCTTAGCCAAGCTCCATTTAGAAAGCACGCATTTTAAAAGGGTTTTTCGCCTGCCGTCTGTCTGCAGACTTGTCAAAGCATTAATTCATGGTTTTTACTAACCGGTATCAGTATGTTGTTACTTCTGCATCATTTTGAAACATATATTGCAATTAAATCACGGTCAAATATGTTCATCTTGTTGTAGTTGTAGCCCCCTTGCCAGCGATTCTCTCTCTAGTTTAGCATACTCAGCCCGACTCAGCCTGGTTGTTCCTGGCCCTAGAACCACGATTTGGTCGGGCCAGAAAAAAGGTGAAAAAGTAGCCCCAGGCCAAAACTAGGCCAAGTGGAAAAGCAACCAAAAACGGGCCCCGCACGGCTCGGCACGCTTAAAGCGAGCTACCCGCTGCAGTGGAAACGCGCCATTAGAGTCACCCAGTTCTGCTCTGCTGCAGTCCGGCTGAGTGCAGTCACAGAGATGCTATGGCTGCTCTACATGACATTAATGGTCTGGTCCGAGAATGGGCACCATTTCCTGCTCCCAGAGAGAATGACGATCCTCAAACTGGACTTTACAGCCGTTGATACTGTCTCACATGGGTCTGCTTCCCCCCACCGAGCCATGAACTGAAAGCTTGACATCTGCTTTGAACACTTGGAACTGTCACACCAGCACCAACCCTTGGGTCAGTTAGATGAGACTAACGGCTTCACTTAGGGCATATGGGTCAGAAATATGACTCTCGTTACCACAGAGTGGGTTGTTTGTTTTTTAAGGCTATTCATACTGCTATGCAGAGTAAAAAGCCCCTACTATTTTTAGTATAGGCCTAATGTCAGGGGCCTCTTACTGTCTACTTCTGCATGTATTCACATTATATGGACCATGTTTCCACCTGGTGAAACTAGAGGCTGCACGGAACTCAGGCTACAATACAACCATTCTGTTCTGCTCTAACGATTCAATTTATAGATTCTACATCAAAATAGTTCGTTTTTATTGTTTCCAATGATAACGTCACCTTAAGTGGAGGAATGCAAACCTGTTTTCAAATGTAAGGTTTTGAATTTGTTTGACATTTCTCAGTAATGCCACCCTCAGACGCCCAATATCTTTCATGCTATGCCTTCAGTGGTAACTCAGATGTTAAGGGGGTTGAAGCTGTTCCTCCCAAATCAGCTATGCTTTGTGTTTTCAACAACGGTGTGCATTTCCTGCATAATATATGTTTCTCACAATTTTGTTAGCTGCGCACAGGTGATACTGAGTCTTCTCGAATGGATTATAACCTATACCATGCTTACATGGACTCGTATGTTTTATTTCATATCTAACAGAAGTAAGAGAATAGAAGGAGATGAGGAAGAGAGAGGATGAGAAGAGAAAATAGAGAGAGATGTGGAAGAGAGGGATAGGAAAGAGAGAAGAGATATTTGCGAGTTGCATACTGATTCTGAGTCTTCTCGATTAATAGCTTATATAGACAATACCATGCTTAAATAGACTCATACGTTATTATTTCATATGTGACATATGTAAGAAAAGGGAGGGGAGAGTCAATTATATTGAGTAATTGATTTCATATTGGAACATTCATTTCTCAAACCTATGTTTTATGGAAGAGGAAATGTACGTCTGATAAACTAATCTTTTATCAAATGGTGAATTAATATAACATTTAGAATCATTGAGAAAGGGTTATATCCACAGGGACTAGCTCACATTTAAAAAATAAATGTCTCTGCTTTGGACTGATGAGTATATGATTCTTGCATGTTAAATGACTAACACAAACCTTACATTTATGCATGTGTCAGGAAGGCTCCCAAATAATTCTGAGGGGCCTATCCTATTTTTGTAATTGAATGATAATGTGCTAATCCATTACTTTGAGTTGTCTGCACTCAGGAAAACATCCCTATCAAGTGTTACCCAATAACTAGGACAGCTCTGAAGGCCAAGGGTCAGAGAGAGAGGATCACACTCTGCGGCGGCAGAGAGCACCCCCATCCACGGGCAAGGAGGCACGAGGTCGTTCGAGATGAGAGGATTCTAATCTTCAACTTTCTGATGAGATGGGATGTTTCTTCATCTTTCTGCTCGGTGGGCCCAACCAGACAACTCTGCAGGACGAGCGATGGTTTCAGAGGCTTCATACAAGGTTCCATGTTTCTTGGAGGAGCAGATGTTTTCATAACCTCTCCCATCTCTCAAGCAGATAGCAGAAGGAATACAGGCAGATGAGCCTCTGTTTCACTGGGAGATCATAAAGTGCTCACTGAATTGAGCCACAAAAGCAGAGCAATTGGGGGGGATTGAGATATGGCGCTCTGAGGAAGAAGAGTTTTGAGCCAGTCAGCACCTCAGTGCTAATCTACAGTATCAGGATGCCTTTACACACCAGACATTCTGTGTCATAAAGAGAGGAGGAGAACGAGGCAGGAGGACAGGTTCTTCCAGCTCTTGTATAAAGATAACAGTTTAATTGAATGACCAGATGTTTACAGATGTATAATGAATGACTGTTCTTATATTTCCGAGGAATAGACATGTGTACAACATCAGGAAGATACGTCCCCAGCTGACACAGAAAGCGACTCAGGTTCTGGTCCAGGCTCTCGTCATCTCACGCCTAGACTACTGCAACTCCCTCCTGGCTGGTCTACCTGCATGTGCCATCCGACCTCTGCAGCTCATCCAGAATGCAGCGGCTCGTCTGGTCTTCAACCTTCCTAAATGTTCCCACACCACTCCGCTCCTCCGCTCCCTTCACTGGCTTCCGGTAACTGCTAGAATCCACTTCAAGACACTGGTACTTGCTTACCATGCTGCGAATGGATCTGGCCCTTCGTACATCCAGGACATGGTTAAACCGTACACCCCAGCGCGTGCACTACGCTCTGCATCAGCCAAACGGCTCGCTGCCCCTCGCTGCGAGGGGGACCCAAGTTCCCATCGGCGAAAACACGTGGGTTTGCTGTCCTGGCTCCAGGATGGTGGAATGAGCTCCCCATTGACATCAGGACGGCAGATAGCTTGCACATCTTCCGGCGCAAACTGAAAACTCATCTCTTTCGACTCCACTTTGAGCAATAGAACTATTAACGAAGCACTTTTATACTAATAAAGGACTGGATTACCTAAAGCCAGTTGAGTAGCACTTGAAATGTTTGGCTCTATGAAACCTGATGTACTTATATGATTCTGTTTTCTTCAAGTTTGTATGTTGGTCGAACGCACTTATTGTAAGTCACTTTGGATAAAAGCGTCAGCTAAATGCAATGTAATGTACTGTAATGTAATGTAATGTGTTAAATAGTGGTGATAAATATATTTTGTCAGATCAGATTACACTTTCACACTAAACAATAAATAATTGATATTTTCAGATTATAAAGGTATTGAACAATAAGATATTTCTATTTATAACAGATAGTGTTAATATCCTTAATTGTCCAGCAATCAGGTTTAACAACACTACTCTTCAATGTATATCCATGAAAGACCTACAATGATGTTTCAAGTTTTAAACATTTTAACCTTCCTTTCCAGGTTTTACAAAAGTCTTTGAATATTTGCCTAACTTTTCCTTTTCAGATTGTTAAACATTTTGAGAATTGTTTAGTTTTCCCTTCAGATTTTGAAATAACATAATGATTGATAGTTGAAGTAATGTAATTATGTTATCATGCCATAATCTTTTGATTAAAGCGTAATGAAGTAAACGTAAAGTAATCCTGAATTGAGGACACTGCAACTTTACAGATTACAGATTGATCGATTCATCACTGTGAATTTATACCTTAACTGGGAATTTTAGCTGGATCTCTCATGATTCTGATTTTATACCTCAATTGGATTTCTTATAATCCTAAATTCTAATTGTGTTTTAATAAGTAATTGCCTTGAATTAAATCTTTGAGATGTAAGCTGATTTTGAATTTGTGTTTGATGAATGAGATTAACTGAGTGATAAATGATAAACGATCTTATTTTTGAAACATATATTATGCTATTATATTTTTGTATTTCATGTGTGTTTATTATTGTGCTTTTGACAAAAGATGCCAAGCACTGAAGAGATGATTTTTCTATTATGATTGACTGTGTTCAATCATGGTGATTGAAATGTTTTCAATCTTGTTTATCTTGTTTTATTTTTGATGTAATTGATGTATGTGATCCCACACAACTCTGAAGACGCTTATTGATTTAAGTAGTGACTGAAATATTCTTAGACTAATGTTAATTGGTTATCATCAATTGATAAAAAAGAATGAAACTGTAAGAGAATATTTTAATCCAATCCCTTTGTGTCCTCAGCTTTTCTGAGAAACCTCTTAAATTGCAACAGGTCAAGAGGTCCTCTGCCATCCTGTGGGGGAGGGGTTTTCTGCTTCTATGCATTTGTGAGACAAACAGTCCTTTGTTCCGACGTCTGGCAATCATTAAGTAAAAGCGCGGGTTTTCTGGGTTCCTCCCCTTTGGAAGGAGTGTATCGGCGCTATTTCCTCTTTGTCTCCAGAGTTGATTGCTTTGTGGTTGTGAACTCTCCGGCTGTATTATACTCTTAATAAATATCGACGTTTGACTAAAGCTGCTCCAGTTTCCATCCTTTCTGCACAGAAGTTTCCATCACATATATATATATATATATATAATATATGTCTATATTATGTGTCAGATGTGCAAGTGTCTAACTAAGTGATTGTTTTGTCAAATTAATGGTCTCAAGGTTAACATTTAGAAAAACACAAAATGTTTATTTTAATTCCTGTAGTTGGCTAATAAGTAATATGGTAATCTCTGTTATTGCAGATGGCTGAACTTCAGGTAGACGATAACACAAGCAGCAGAATGACTTCATCAGCAGAGGTAAGTTACTTTAACTTTTAAAAGTGAAAATCCTGGTTAAATAATTATTCATATTTGAGTGAAAACAATGACATTCTGTTTAAAGTTTAGCTGTCTAGAGTCCTGTTGATTTAAGTTTTCAGAATAGTTTACATGGTTGCATTTGAGTCTAAACAATGAAGAATTAAAAAAGCATTCGTTATACTGAGTGAATCATATTGGTTGCTAGGAAACATCTGGCAAAATCAATCAAAGATGTAAACAGGAAGTCACCTGTAGCAAATAGTGAGTGCTAAAGCAACAGTAGCATATACAAGGAGATGTTAACATCTGATCATTCACATTTAGTCAGAGGTGGGAGAAGTACTCAGATCTTGCACTTCAGTAAAAGTAGAAGTACTCAGATCTTGAGTAAAAGTAGAAGTACACAGACCTTGTACTTGAGTAAAAGTAGAAGTACCAGAGTGAAGGAATACTCTGTTACAGTAAAAGTCCTGCATTCAAAATGTTCCTCAAGTAAAAGTAGAAAAGTATTATCATCAAAATATAGTGAAAGTTGCGACAGTAAAAGTAGTCATTGTGCAGATTGGTCCATTTCAGAATAATATATCTGATATGTTTATAATGATTGATCATGAAAGTGTTCTCAACGCTGGTGAAGGTGCAGCTAGTTTGAATGGCTTGTATACTGCAGGGTAGCTGGTGGATTTACTCCAGGTGGAACTAAAGTCTGATTTAACACTTGATTATATCTCACATCATTCATCCATATCTGTAGAGTAACTAAAGGTATTAAATACATGTAGTGCAGTAGAAGTACACAGTAGCATACAATTGAAATACTCAAGTCAAGTACAGTTACCTTAAAAATTGTACTTAAGTACAGTACCTGAGTAAATGTACTTCCTACCTCTGAATTTACTGATATAATGTGATCATTTAATGTTCATTATTTTCAAATTCACAGTGTAGATATTTTAATAGCTAGTGATACCTGGATACTATAACTAATTTATAAAACAATTAAATTAGTTTGTGTGCTTCAACCCTTTTAGTTTTTTGTATTTAGCTATAGATAACTCTAACCTTATAACAGATAAAGTATGCAATATTCCATCATGATATTGGTTGAAAAAAACACTTTAGATTTTGCATGTTTTGAATAATATTTAAAAACATTTTGTTTGTGAGAGCCAACCCCTTTGTATTCATTTAAAAATAACAACAAATCATTTTGAATCAATCAACCAAATAGTGCGTCTTGTGCAGAAGTTGTATCAAGTTAAAGGTGGGGTAGGTAAGTTTCAGAAACCGGCTCGAGATACACTTTTTGTTATATTCCATGGAATGCTCTTAACATCCCGATAGCAATGAATATCTTAAGTGCTTTGACAAAAAATCCATAAAAAAATGTCATCTGTGGAAACCGTAATACTGTAAAAAGCCTGGCCGGCTAAACGGATTGGATTGCCGCCCTGTCTGTCAGCCTTCCATCTCGTGCACGCACAAATGTATCTCGTGCCCTCATTGGGCGTGCCGTAATTGGGCGTGCATTAGGCGTTCATGTGTGTTGGAGGAGGTGCTCTGTAAGGAAGTCTGAAGGAAAGGGCGGATTCTTTTCGGCTGTGTACTTTCAAATTTTAGTGCACTCGAGCCGGTTTCTGAAACTTACCTACCCCACCTTTAATAGGTATTTATACGTCTTCATTTATTCAGCGGTATTTGAGGCTACAACGAGTCAGAATGCATTCTCGGGTTTCATTAAAAACCTTACTTTACTTCTGTCACATTCATTTTTAACTTGCATCAAGACATTCATGTGTCCTCTAATACAGTGTTTTTCAAAGTGGGGGCCCCGACCCCCGGGGGGCCCCCAGGGGGTCACGCAAAGTTTGAGGGAAAGGGGGATTTTTTCTTTTTTTTCTTTTTAGATGTTATTAATAACTGCATATCTCAATCTATGTGTCCTTTGATGCCAATCTTTTAATTTTTTGAATCACACGACTGCCCTTCAAGCCAATCAGAATCAAGCTGCTGCAATTGAGAGTGAAACTGAGTATCTGCTCAGCTTTTGGAGCAAGTGAATATTTCGCTCTGCAGCTGGATGAGAGCACGGATGTAGCAAATGTCGCAGAATTGCTTGCATACATCAGATTTATATCAGAAGACTGGAAGAGACATTTTCCAAGTTTTAGATGAGTACATCATATGAAATGGACTTGACTGGTCTCGTTGTGTGGGTGTGTGTTCAGATGGGGCAGTGGGGCTAAGACCGGCAAAAAAGCGGAGCGAGTGACAGCTTTGATCAGGCGGAAGGCCCCACATGTAGTGGCAACGCACTGCATGCTCCATCGCGAGGAACTTGTTGCTAAGCGTATTTTGTGTAACGAGATGAGCGCAAAGTTTGAGGGGTTACTGCTCCACTCCAACGTGCGCTGACTTTCCCGTGGGGCGGTGCTGAATTGTGTTTTTGAACTGCGAAGGGAGATCATTGAATTCCTCTCTTCTGAAAATCATGGCTCTGGAAACTTGCATACTGTTTCACTCCCTCAGTACTGGCTGTATGTCAAAAAAGGCTATCCCGCTCTGGCTGAGAGGGCTCTCAAATCCTTTCTTCCATTTGCCACCACATACCTCTGCGAGTCTGGCTTTTCTACATTGAAGGTATTGAAAACAAAGGGCAGAGGACGTTTGCAAGTGGACAATGACAAACCTAAAACCTAGGATTGATAAACTGTGTAGGAGCCACCAAGCCCACCCCTCCCACTAGTGAGGGAACAGGTATACACAAAGAGACACACATAGTGAAATGACAAGGACTGTTGTTTATATATATATGAATATAAATATGTTTATTAGGGCCTGAGCACGGAGCGCTAGGACCCAACGGCATCCTAGCACGAAGTACGAGGAACCTATTGTTATTGGAGGAATTATTCTTATTTTTCTGCTGGCGTTTCCTTTTTTTGAAGTCTTTAGGATGCTTCAAAAGTTGTATAATTTTGCACGGATTCCAGAATCGGTGAAAACTACAATATTCTGGACTCAATTTGTTCAAATTGTCCAGCATGCTCTCTAGCGCCACCTATGGCCATTTCCATTTTTGGAAAGATGTACAAAGTCGCACCGTAACTCCGAATGACCTGAAATGTTGCACACTTATTCGAACCCCAAAGTTACGCCTACTTTTTTTTTTTAATTAGCATAATTTCAAAAACAGTTAAATATTCACTTAAAGAGCCTGTGACACGAGTTTCCCCCATCATCCAAACCCATCAATTTGAGTAAATATTGTCCCCTTGAAAACCGTTAGTGAACTGATTTGGATATTTGCACTTTGATAACCATTAATCTGCCCTTCAATGTTGACCATTTTCGGGATCTTCTCGGGGATTCTTCAAAGTCACGCCAAATTATGTGTGGTGTCATTGCGGGCACAGTGCTCCTACTGCACCGTTCAGGGATCCCAGCATCTGCATGTAAAACGCACGATGGCGCACACAGCAGCAAGCTCAGACAGCGATGACAATTTAATTTGAACGTGTCTGAGAAGCTGGATATGAGGCTGAAGGATCTGGTTTTATGTTGTATCTATTAGAAGTTTAAGAATTAGGTGCGTCAATATTGGCGCTCATACGGTCATGTAGCCAGTGGTGGACTGGGACTAAAAATCATCCCGGGACTCTCGACTGGCCCACTTCGGTACCGCTAGTAAAATTGTCAACGGGGGGAGTGGGGGATGTCAGGGGCGGCGGTGCTGTAGATAGTAATGTAAATATTTGTGTCACTGTCCGATCTGGTCAAATACAAATATAATGTCTGTGTGTTTGACATTAGCGCTGCTAGCCACCTGTGCCCTGTTTCTACGAAGCCAGTTCAACATACCCTGGATATGTTTGAGTAACAAACTAACAACAACAAACTAACAACGAGATCTCGCTAAGCGGTCCTACGACGCTGGTTTATCAACTCGGTAAATCAAGCCCGGGTTTCTCTCACCAGCTGAGAGCGCCTTCACGTCTAAGACACGAGAGGATCTGACTTTAATTACATTTGACTCGAGTGTTTCGTCAACTTAATGTGTTGCTTAAAATAATACTTCTGCATACAGTATGTGACACTGTGAGTGTTGCACGGCCAGATACGGCTCAGCTGACTCGGATAAGGAAATATATGATATATTATGATATTATATGATCGATGATCTGATTGATGAATGTAATATGAATGATAAGTGCGACACGTCGGCGTCTTCTCTGCATACGGCAGTTTAAACTGTATTTCCTTTAACCTGTAATATGACTTGATAGATTTAAACTCCGCACACTGAGTTGATCTCTTTTCTATAGACGCCGAGGGCGTGCAGCGTCAGGTAAAAAAAGTTATTTAGCCTTCCCAAACCTGAGCCTGACTTATCCGACCGGCCCCACTTCGGTACCGGCCCATCGGGATTCGTCCCGATGGGCAGTCCGCCACTGCACCCAGCCCACGTAAACTGCAACGGGGGGAGCCTCGCTGCGGGGAAACGGTGGACCTAGTGTCCCGATCGGAAGTGGGAATAATAATAATAATTAAAACTGCGGTCGCACTTGTGCCGCAGTGATGAGGGGCCCTCGCATCCGTGCGCCTGTCGGGGAGGGCAGCCGGTCGTCCCGGCGTCAAGCACACGCGCGCGAGTCCTGGGAAATGAGCCGTTTCTCATTTCTATAATTTTCGCATCCCAGACTCCCAGGTCCTCCGGCAGCGACCCGGAAACGGATGTCGAAGGAAAACAAATTTCTCTAAAGGCTCGTCAAGGATCGATTATCGAGGAGGCTGTCTGGAGGAGCCGTAACCGAGGATACACTGATGTATTCTCCGGAGACGATTTCAGCCAACAGTGATGTTTAAAAGAGGTGTGACGCATGGCTGGACTTCTGTCAACGAAGCACAGCTCTGCAAACTGTTCCCGTTGTGATTATAAGTTATTTGAGATGATCAAATGTGCATCAGACTTTCTGCCCTTTACCGTTTGTTTACTCACTAATCACATGTCCCCTGGATGATAGCCTATTTTTTTTCTCAACACAACTGCTTTCATTGTGACACGATGTTTACAGTGAGAACAGCTGCTGAGGTCAGTGCAGAAAGCAGAAACAGTGTGTATAATATATATCGCTCAATAACAAATTGTCCTACATTTCACACTTTATTTGTAGGCTTTAGGAGATTATTCGTTAGCCTACGAGCTCCCCGTTTGAGCGAAGAATTATTTCTTCTCAATGTAGCATGACATTGTATATGCGCTGAAGTTGTCCTGGATTGGAATTTTTCCGATCATTCCCCTATGATGCCAACTCCATCAGTACCTGTCCAACAATGAGCTCTATGAGCCCTTCCAATCCGGCTTCAGACAGCAACACAGCACTGAGACCGCCCTCATCAAGATCACCAACAATCTCCTCATTGCTGCTGACTCTGGCCGCCTCAGCATCCTCATCCTCCTGGACCTCTCTGCAGCATTTTGACACCATCTCTCACAACATCCTCCCTCACCCGCCTCTCAGACCTCCTAGGTGTCACTGGCACAGCGCTGTCCTGGTTGACATCCTACCTCCACAACAGGAAACAGTTTGTCTCCATCAGTGGCTCAAACTCAGCCCCGGCCCCAGTCCACCACGGTGTACCCCAGGGCTCTGTGCTTGGCCCCCTCCTGTTCACCATTTACATGCTCCCCCTCGGCCAGATCATCCGACATCATGGACTCAACTTCCACTGCTACGCTGATGATACCCAATTGTATCTCAGCACCACTCCATCCTCCCAGCTCCCCCCTCAGTCTCTCATCAACTGCCTGCATGACATCAAAGCATGGATGTCATGCAACTATCTGAAACTAAACAGCATGAAAACAGAGCTCATGGTTGTGGCACCCAAGGCCCTGCTCCAGAAGGTTGGTGGACTTCGTCCTTGAGGTTGACGGCTGCTCCATCTCCCATCTCCTGAAGCCCGCCAACCTGGGTGTCATCCTCGACTCCACCCTTTCCTTCCATTCCCACGTCAAATCTGTGACCAAATCGGCCTTTTATCACCTGAGGAACATTGCCAGACTCCGACCGTCACTCTCGGAGTCGGTTGCCGAAACCCTAGTCCATGCATTTGTCACCACCTGCTTGGACTACTGCAATGGTGTCCTGTTCGGGGTTCCCAACAAAACCCCTGGACAGGCTCCAGTATGTCCAAAACTGTGCTGCTAGGGTGCTCACGGCACACAAAACCGTGGCAGCACATCACTCCCACCCTCATCCACCTACACTGGTTGCCGGTCAAGTCCCGCATATCCTACAAAAATCCTCCTCCTTACCTACAAATCCCTCCATGCCCTTGCCCCCCAGTACCTATCGGACATCCTTCACCCACATGCCCCACCCCGGAACCTGCGGTCCTCAGACTCTGGCCTGCTTACCACCCCCCGCACCAAACTGCGAACCTACGGGGACAGAGCCTTCAGTGTGGCAGCCCCCACCCTCTGGAACGCTCTCCCTGCGGAGATACGCAACATCCCCACACTTGAAGCCTTCAAAAGGGCCCTCAAGTCCCATCTGTTTGCCAAGGCTTTCGGCCCCTAAATCGATCTGTTGTTCTGTTTGTCTGTCTTTTGTTTTGTTATGTTTGTCTTTGCACTATTACTTGTGAAGCGACCTTGGGTCCCCTGAAAGGCGCTATAGAAATCGAAGCTATTATTATTATTATTTATTATTATGAGGAGTTTGCAGAAATGTCCTTAAAATGGATGAGAAACGCACATTTTTCAAAATGGCCGACTTTCTGGGGGGTGGGGCTAATGGAAGGCAATTTGAAATATGTGTGCAATCATAATAGCAATATGTATACAGCGTTTCGTGAATATTGGAAAAAGTATACGCGAGTAGTTTGGAGTCATTTGGAGTAATTTGTGACATGTAAATCGTAAAAAATGGTGTATTCGCTGTTAGCTTACGACCTCCACGATTGAGCTATCAAAAATGTTCTTCTCAATTTAGCATCATATTGGATAGGGGCTGAACTTGTGCTGGATTTGAATTTTTCCGATCATTCCCCTAGGAGGAGGTTGCAAGAATGTGCTTAAAATGCATGAAAAACGCACTTTTTCAAAATGGCCGACTTCCTGGGGGGCGGGGCTAATGGAAGGCAATTTGAAATATGTGTGCAATCATAATAGTAATGTGTATACAGCGTTTCGTGAATATCGGAAAAACTATATGCGAGCAGTTTGGAGCAATTTGCGCCATGTAAATCGTCAAAAATGGTGTATTCGCTGTTAGCTTACAACCTCCACAAGTAATTTTTCAAAAATGTGCTCAGCAATTAAGTATCATATTGGATAGGGGCTAAACCTATCCTGCATTGGAATTTTTCCGATCATTCCCCTAGGAGTAGTGCGCAAGAACGTGCTTAAAATGGCTGAAAAAACGCACATATTTCAAAATGGCCGACTTTTTGGGGGGGCGGGGCTAATGGAAAGCTATTTGAAATATGTGTGCAATCATAATATCAATGTGTATACAGTGTTTCGTGAATATCGGAATAACTATATCCGAGTAGTTTGGACTAATTTGCGACATGTCAATCGTCAAAAATGGTGTATTCGCTGTTAGCTTATGACCTCCACGATTGAGCTATCAAACATTTTCCTTCTCAATTAAGTATCATATTGGATAGGGGCTGAACGTGTCCTGGATTGGAATTTTTCCGATCATTCCGCTAGGAGCAGTTCGCAAGAATGTGCTTAAAATGGCTGAAAACCGCACATCTTTCAAAATGGCCGACTTCCTGGGGGGCGGGGCTAATGGAATCTATTTACAAATATGTCCGCAATTCCATGAGAAATGTCTGTGCCGACTTTATGAAGTTCTGAGAAACTATATGTGACTACCACACAATAGTGGGCGCTAGTGAGCAGTTTCTTTTTTTAAATGTACGTTTTTTTTTTTACATTCTCGAAAAAAATTTGGGCTCTGACGTGTGTCCCAAGTTTTGCATCCGAAGCTCATTTTATGCTATCGCAATTTAAAAATAATGTATAGGCCACGCCCACATTCTGAATTTGTGCGACACTTTAAATCTGAGTTCGTAGTCACCCCGAGAGTATGTGTAAAAAAAATAATACTAATTCGTCCATCCGCTCTTGAGTTATAAATTGGTGGTGTTTTGGCCCCCCCTATAGTCCTAAATGAAAATTATTTGGTGTGCCTATTTCCCAAGACAGACTGAACCTTTCCACCAAAATCTGTGGTGAATGGATACATTGTTGATGAGTTATGAGCATTTATTTATAAGCCCCGCCTTTTTGCGAGTACGTTTTAATTCATGGCGGACATATTTATGGTTTGAACATGCTCATCTCCTAGGACAGGGGTGGGGAACCTTTTTCCTCTCAAGGGCCATTTCAATTTTTTCAACATCCTCCGAGGGCCGTACAAATTATTGACCTCTGCTTAAAAATACTAAAATCACAGCCCATTCATTTCGCCTTTCTTTCAGCATGAACAATTTGCGAGTAAGAAAAAGCAACCTCTTAATCCAGATATTTTATGCATATGCATGTGCACGGTTGTTGCATGACCACCAAAACAGAAAGATATGGACACAAGATGTGTGCAATTTAGTTTCCTATCCATGTGAATATGATTTAAGTGTGGGGGGGACCTATCTTCCTCTAGGGGGGTCGGGGGGCATGTTCCCCCGGGAAGATTTTTTTTTTAAATGTTGAAGTTAAAAGCATCAATCTGGTGCACTTTAAGAGTTAAGAGATGTATGGATACATCTCTCAACACCCATATGAAACAGAACAGTAAGCAGATTTTCTTTATGGATATTTTACAAATCACTCCCCTTTCAAACTGTATTGTTGTTTATTTATAACAACTTTTTTTTACTGTCATATAGTATTTTATACCTGTTTACTTTATTCTCTTGTTTTTTTTATAACTATAATGATCATATAAAGATGTGCCTTTACCTCACTGGTTGGAGAAAAAGCTTCTTATATTCGTTAGCATAGCTAGCTAACCAGATGCTAATAACAACAAAGTTATTGACTGTATGATCAGTATGACAGATGAACAGATCACCACTGGGCTTTCAACTAAAGACACAGCCACGCAAAAAAACGGCGGCATGTGTACGACTCCTTATGGGTACTGACATTTGTGAAGTCCCGGCCGGAGCGACGTCCTGGTGCTCTCCGGCAGCTCTAAACCATAGACTGTATATATAAATGGACGTAGTGTCCGTGACGTCACCCATAGGATTCTGCAGAGTTGCCGTGAAGCCCTTAGTAGGCGGAGTCGGCCACTAACGGCTCGACTGTGACGTCAGAGTCTAATCCCGCCTGCTCCAAATAAGGGCAAAGAGGCGGAGCCGAGGCGGGACCAGCTGCCTCCGACCTGGAAGTTAACAGAGCTAGCTCAGGCTAAGAAGCTAAGCTAACATGAAATACATGCATACCAAGTTACTGCTAACAGTGTAGTACCCCTATATAAACGTTACATTCATAATCAAATGAGACAATCTGCAAGAGAATTAGCTATATTTTGTTATTCTTAATGCTTGTCATTCACACGTTGAGAAAAGACGGACTCCACCGCCCGGACCTAATGGAGCCGCAGTGGGCTAGCTCCGGGACGCCGGCTGGAGCTAGCCCCTTGCGGCTCCGTTAGCTCCGGCGGCCACCACTGGGATAATCGGGTCCCCTATTAACATTTGCTCCCGTTTAGCATTATAAGCGTCTAGCCATAGACTATAAAAGTCTTACCCAAGGCTGAATCATAAACTAAAATGTATATGTATGCATAAAGGGTTACGTCCTTAGCTGGCTAATAAGTAACAAGCTAAGCTACCAAGCACAGAAACACCTGCGAACGGGGTTAACATGTATAATATTATCATTTTAGACTTCTTGGAAGTTCTGTTAGTACATTCAAGCGCACAGCACAACATTTTAATTGTCTGGTATTTGTAACAATATTCCCTAAAAGGCACAATCACCACGAACACGGCGAAAGCTAAAGGGTCAAGTACAGTACTATGACTAACTAACGTTGTAGCCTCTATGGTTGTAGCCTAGCAGAGTGGACAAGTTGCTGTTAGCTGACAGTGAGGCATGTACGTGTCCATCAAAGTGACCACGCCCTAATTTATGCAAAAACTTTAAGACCTAATATAAATAAAAGGGTCGTGTTAGAAAACAATTCACTCACAGATTCATAATCATGAAGGTGGAATCTAACTATATCGATAATAATATTTATTGCATCCATGGGTAGAAACATGTTTTTTTCTGCTGTAAAGTTGGGCATTTTAACATGGGGGTCAATGGAAATTGCTCCTTTCTGCAGCCAGTCCCTAGCGGCCCATGTATGAACTGCAGTGTGTGGCACTTCCGTATTGGCTTCCCGTCTCTACCCCACAGTTTGCCGCTTGCTCTAAACCCCTGTCGGACGAGACACATACCACGTGATGACACGTTAGGCTCGTGTTGTGTTCAAGGACCCTGACCTTGGCCAGGAAAAACAGGCACTCGCTTGTTTAATTATTTTGCGGTCTAGATTTAAAAAAAAAAAAAATCTTTTTTGCGTGAGTTACCTCGAGGGCCGTATCAAATTGTCTCGCGGGCCGTATACGGCCCGGGGGCCGGAGGTTCCCCACCCCTGTCCTAGGGTAATGTGTCTGACCCTCCACGGATGCTGTACACTAAGTTTGGTGTTGAAAAACTGAAAATTGAAATTTAAGTGAATATTTAACTGTTTTGAACATTATGCTAATTTAAATTTAATTTAGCTTAGGGTTCCAAGAGGATTATTTGTAGAGCAGGTCCACCCGGATATGTGTGCAAAATTTCAAGTCATTTGGAGTTACGGTGCGACTTTGTACATTTATTCCTAAATGGGTTTTTCATAGGTGGCGCAAGCGAGCACGTTGGATTATTTAACCCATTGACTCCAGAATATTGAATTGTTTACCGGTCCTGGCGTCCGTGCAAAATTATACAACTTTTTAAGCATCCTAAAGACCCTCAAAAAGAGGAAACGCCAGCACTATAATAATAATTCCACAATAACAATAGGTGCCTCGCATTTCGTGCTAGGACGCCGTTGGGTCCTAGCGCTCCGTGCTCGGGCCCTAATAATAATACGTGCATTTTATCCATTAATTTCCCCAACATTGTGGTAAAAAAACACACGTTTAATCCATGTTGGTGTACTACAACTACAAAAAGCATCGGTTTGTTTTCTCATCAGGAAATGCAGACCGGCTCAAACAAACGATTTTTAAATCATCATTCTCACGATCATTTAATCTATCATATGTTCGCCGAATTGACATGAAAGCACTAATAAATGTAGTTTCATCCACTTGAGTTTCCAACTACAAAAATAATCGATTTGTTTTTATATCACATCCTACGGGAGGAAATTCAGTAGCTCTCAATACCGATTTGTAATCCTAATGTAATCATCATCTTCACCACGATCATTAATGTTTATGTTCGCCGAATTAACATGAAAGCACTGACAAATATGAATATACTGTAGTCAACTTCATTAAAATGTTATTAACATGCCTAAACTCAGTAATTCACAATTTCTACGCATGACAACACACTTTGTCCGTGTTTGGCTCTCTCGCCGCACAGTGAAGCGTTCCCGCATTGACGTCACTTGCGGCTTCCCCCAAAACTTCAAAATGAGTCAAAGGAATTTCCCCGCGATGTTCGAAATTATTGATATTTATTGGAACGGTATCGCAAGTTCTTTTTTAAACTGACAGTTCGAGATTACTAGTAGCCCAATATTTCATTGCACAACAGTTGTTGGGATGCTGTCATAGGCTCTTTAAATTTCAAATGTTTGTTTTTCAACACCAAACTCAGTATACAGCATCGCTGGAGGGCCAGACACATTATCGTAGGAAATCAGCATGTTCAGTCGATACATGTGGCCGTCATTACTCTCAACGTGTTCGCAAAAAGGCGGGGCTTAGATAGAAATGCTCATAACTCATCAACAATGTACCAAAAAAACACACATTTTGGTGGTAAGGTTCAGTCTGTATTGGGGAATAGGCACAACAAGTTATTTTAATTTTGGACTATAGAGGGCGCCAAAAACATGACAAATGTATAACCCATGAACTGATGGATGACATTTTATTTTTTTAGACATACTCTGGGGATGAGTATGAACTTATATTTAAAGTGTGACAAATGTGGGCGTGGCCTGTACTTTTTTTTATGACAATGTGCTTCGGAACGCAAAACTTGGACAAAGTTTACATTTCGAGAATGTAAAAAACAAAACGTAATTTTTCAAAAAAACTGCTCACTAGCGCCCCCTATTGTGTGGTAGTCACATATAGTTTCTCAGAACTAAACGAATTTTGGCACAGACATTCCTCATGGAGTTACCATATTTGTAAATAGCTTCCATTAGCCCCCAGGAAGTCGGCCATTTTGAAAAAACATGGCGCAAATTGCTCCAAACTGCTCGCATATAGTTTTTCCGATATTCACGAAACGCTGTATACATATTGCTATTATGATTGCACACATATTTCAAATTGCCTTCCATTAGCCCCGCCCCCTAGGAAGTCGGCCATTTTGAAAAATGTGCGTTTTTCATGCATTTTAAGCACATTCTTGCGAACTCCTCCTAGGGGAATGATCGGAACAATTCCAATCCAGGACACGTTCAGCCCCTATCCAATATAATGCTAAATTGCGAAGAAATGTTTTGATAGCTCAATCGTGGAGGTTGTCAGCTAACAGCGAATACACCATTTTTGACAATTTACATGTCGCAAATTACTCCAAACTACTCGCATATAGTTTTTCCGATATTCACGAAACGCTGTATACACATTGCTCTTATGATTGCGGACATATTTCAAATTGCCTTCCATTAGCCCCGCCCCCGAGAAAGTCGGCCATTTTGAAAATGTGCATTTTTCATGCATTTTATGCACATTTTCGAAAACTCCTCCTAGGGAAATGATCGAAAAAATTCCAATCCAGGACAAGTTCAGTCCATATCCAATGTGATGCTAAATTGCGAAGAAAATAGTTGCTAGCTCAATCGGGGAGGTCGTAAGCTAACAGCGAATACACCATTTTTGACGATTTACATGCCACAAATTACTCCAAAGTACTCGCATAAAGGTTTGCAATATTCACGAAACGCGGTATACACATTGCTCATATGAATCTGGACATATTTCAAATTGCCTTCCATTAGTCCCGCCCCCCAAAAACTCGGCAATTTTCAAATATGTGCGTTTTTCATGCATTTTAAGCACATTTTTGCAAACTCCTCCTAGGGAAATGTTCGTAAAAATTTCAATCCAGGACAATTTAAGCGCATATCCAATGTCATATTACATTGAGAAGGAACAGTCCTTCGCTCAAACGGGGAGCTGTTTATTTGTAGATATCTCCTAAAGCCTACAAATAAAGTTTGAAATGTAGGCCTGTTACATATATTATCACTTTTGGCTGAAATAGTCTCCGGAGAATACTTCAGTGTACCCTCGGTTATAGCTCCTCCAGAGAGACTCCTCTCTCCTATAAATCAGTGTATCCTCGGTTACGGCACCTCCAGACAGCCTCCTCGAAAATCGATCCTCGACGAACCTTTAGAGAAATTTGTTTTCCTTCGAAACGGCGCACCGACATCCGTTTCCGGGTCGCTGCCGGAGGACCTGGGAGTCTGGGACGCGAAAATTAGAGAAATGACAAAAGGCTCATTTCCGAGGACTCGCGCGCGTCTGCTTGACGCCGGGATGACCATTTGCCCTCCCCGACAGGCGCACGGACGCGAGGGCCCGCTCATCACTGCGCGCACATGTGCGACCGCAGTTTTAATTGTTAATATTACTGTTGAATATTATATATAATATTGAAAAGGTATAAATAGCTTTAAAAAATGCTAACAAATATATGTTAATTGTTCATGTTACTGTTCAAAATTATATAATATTATAAAGAAAGAAATCACTTTAAAAATGCTTTAAAAATATGTTTACTGTTGATATTACGATTTAATATTGTGTTAAGAATGTGTACAACAGAAGACACAATGAATGTAATGAATGACAAACAAAAGATTTGAAGAATATCTAATTATTAATACAAATATATATTAAGAAAATGTATTAAGATGTATGATTAATTTGTCATATTTTCCATCATAAAGTAATTCAAAAAAATGGCAACAAGGGGGTCCCCGCCAGAGGATAATGCTATATGGGGGTCCTTGGCATGGCAAAGTTTGGGAACCCCTGCTCTAATATTACTCTCTGTTGATTTGTTGTTTTGTTTTATAGGAAGAGACCTGCAAAAACCCAGATAGACTTTATGATGATGGGGAGAAGAGTATCATCAGAGAACAGCTGGATCAACATCAGTCTACAGCCACGATAGGAAAACCACACACCTGTGACCAGTGTGAGAAGAGTTTCTGGGGTTCAGGGAATTTGAAGATCCACAAACGTACCCACACTGGAGAAAAACCTTTCACCTGTGACCAGTGTGAGAAGAGATTTAGCCATTCAGACTCATTGAAGGTCCACCAGAGAATCCACACTGGAGAAAAACCTTTCACCTGTGAACAGTGTGAGAAGAGCTTTAGTATCTCAAGCAATTTTAAGGTCCACCAGCAAACCCACACAGGAGAAAAACCTTTCACCTGTGAACAGTGTGAGAAGAGTTTCTGGAGTTCAGGGATATTGAAGCGCCACAAACGTACCCACACTGGAGAAAAACCTTTCACCTGTGACCAGTGTGAGAAGAGCTTTATCCAGTCAGCCGATTTGAAGGTTCACCTGCGAACCCACACTGGAGAAAAACCCTACTCCTGCGACCAGTGTGAGAAGAGCTTTAGCCACTCAAGCCATTTTAAGGTCCACCAGCGAACCCACACTGGAGAAAAACCTTTCACCTGTGACCAGTGTGAGAAAAGTTTTAGCAGGTCAGACTCATTGAAGATCCACCAGCGAACCCACACTGGAGAAAATCCTTTCACCTGTGACCAGTGTGAGAAAAGTTTCACGGACTCACGCTCATTGAAGCGCCACCAGATAATCCACACTGGAGAAAAGCCTTTCACCTGTGACCAGTGTGGGAAGAGCTTTAGCCAGTCAGGCCATTTGAAGATTCACAAGCGAACCCACATGGGAGAAAATCCTTTCACCTGTGACCAGTGTGAGAAAAGTTTCACGGACTCACGCTCATTGAAGCGCCACCAGATAATCCACACTGGAGAAAAGCCTTTCACCTGTGACCAGTGTGGGAAGAGCTTTAGCCAGTCAGGCCATTTTAAGGTCCACCAGCGAACCCACACTGGAGAAAAACCCTACTCCTGTGACCAGTGTGAGAAAAGTTTCAAGGACTCACGCTCATTGAAGCGCCACCAGCGAATCCACTCCTTTGACCAGTGGAAGAAAGAGTTCAGTGACTCATACAGTGTGAAGCTCCACCAGCCTACCCACACTGGAGAAAAACCTGACGTATGTGCTCACTGTGAAGAGTTTCAGAAAACACCTTCACTAGTGCACTGAGACTCTTCAGAAAGAGTGAGGTGGACTGTTTGACACAACTCGCTGTTAAAAGATGTTGTGTGGATTTTAAAAGTTGTTCAATTGTCTCAATAATATTCAAATGTTCACTTAAGTTGTCAACTTGTATTTTTTTCCACAGCAAACACACACACAAAGCTCACTAAAGAACAAGGCACAACAGTCACTTAAATTTGATAATGTTATACATATGTGGTAATTTAACAACAAGCTAAAGCCTACTGATTTCTAAAAGTGTGCATAGAGCCCTTAGTCTCATATAAGCTGGATAGAGTGTTGCTTTGAACTATAAACTATTACCGTTGCTGACTGTACTCATTCAGGCCATTTTACCATCAGAAAGAGGTTCCACAGAGGTCTATCCTTGGTCCATTCATGTTTACATTAGATGTTACATAACTTTTTCCAGTAGCCGCACTTTCTCCTTTGACCCCTTCTCTGTCTGGTTTGTAAGGCTCTAAAGGGCCTAGACCCCAATAAATCAGCAGGCCCAGACAATCTCCCCCCTTGTTTCTTACGTCTAGCTGCAGATATTATAGCCCAACCAGTGTGTCATGTTTTTAATCTTTCTATAACAAACAATGTCATTCCAGATGTTTGGAAAACTGCAAATGTTCTCCCCTTATTGAAAGGTGTTGATCCCATGCTGATGAATAATTACAGACCAATTTCCAACCTCTCTATTTTAGCTAAAGTACTTGAAAGGCTGGTGAATGATCAAATCAAAGAATATTTAAGCTTGAACAACATTCTATCTCCTCACCTGTCAGGCTTTAGGAAGCAGCACAGTACAGTAACGGCTGCTTTGAAAGTAGTGAATGACATTATTGAAGGCTTGGACGCAAAGAGCTACTGTGCTGCCCAGAGTTCCCGTTAGAATATTTTTCGCAGTCAACATGTCCGTTAAAGTTTAAATCTTCCGGACAAAATGAGAAAAGTGCCGGTCAAAGGTCTTCTTTGTTATTTATTGTGCTTTAAAACAAATTGATATGATTTGATATTAAACAAACTAATCATAGTAGTTTAACTATTCAAAAGTTTACAGTAACTTATAATAACACGGGAATAATAAACGGAGCTCTCTCTCCTTCTCCTGGCAGCCTGTCAGTATCATGCAGCTCGCGGATCAGTAATGAGTGACCCGACAGTAAAACTAAACTTATCTATAACTAGTTTAGGTAGTTTGAGAGGTCATTAAAATAGCTACACGTGTGTTATTCTAACCTGAAGTGTGTGTTTTGTTCCGCTCACCGCTACAGGTGATTATGCAGAGCTGTGTGTCGACTCGTCAGCAGCAGCTGATCTCTCTCTCCCGCCAGTTTAGACTTTACTCGCGTTTACTTTCGTGTTCACCAACACGATTTTTAATCTATTGATTCGTGTTCACCAACACGATTTTCCCCTTTTTTTCGTGTTCCACAGCACGATTTTAAAAGCAATGTATTTCTACTGGTGATGTGTTTCGTGCCTGCAGCACGTATTTTTCTACGGTCGGGTCGTGGAAGACCGGAAGCTGTGTGGTTCATAAAAACATGTTCTTCAATATCAAGCCAGTTATTGCTTTTATTTTAAATCGTATAATTTCGGACTTTTGTTGCTGTCTGTGAAGAAAATAAATGGGGCTCAGAGCCTCAGAATACTGAAATCTGTATTTTTTTAAATATTGTTTTCCTTCTAATTTGTTATTCTTTTCAAAATAACACACTGTTTTTTACTCACCAATAACACACAATTATCCATTTATTGGTTTAATTCCATAATCTCGGGCTTTTTTGGCGTCTGTCAGGAACTGAATTTCAAAATAAAAATAACCGGAAACAGACGTAGGCATTTTGAGCGATTGCCCAAGATCCTCAGCTATGGTTTAAGCTCGCTGATTGGATGTGTTAGCCGCAATGCATAATGGGATTTGGTGTTCATATTATATGAAATCCGGAAAATAATACTTTATTCCGAGTGCTCTTGCTTTTCTCTTTGAAAGTCATCACATAACGGCATTGTAATACACGGTTCGGCTGCATTACATATTACAGATCTGCCGTAGTTTTTTATTTATAGAGCCCTGATGAGAAGACCTTTGGAAAAACGGAAGAAATGCCGCCGAAACTGAATACTTGACGTGGATCGTAAATATATCAACAATTAAACAACATCTTCAATTTCTCTTCACACAATAAGTCTCCTTGCAGTATCAACACTATTTCGGCTGACTTTTACATTTGATCTAATTCATAGATAGGTTATATTTACACCATAACGGTGCACAGCTGATATAAAAGGACTTGTAGTTTTTAAAGATATTACTGATTTTCTTTGAATGTAAGAATGTAAATACTGAGTCTGAAATAGTATAGCAATATGCTGTAAAATTATGTGAAAGCATGAATAAAACTACACATCTTCAGATGTTGTACATACATAAGTGTCCTGCACTAATAATATAATAAAAAAGTTATTATGGCTGTGTGTCCTTGTGTGCACCTCCTAGTGGTTAAAGCACATTATTGAATTATTGTTTTTATGTGTTATATTTGATTACAAAAATATTAAGAGTACATACTTTCATAGGGGGAAAGTAGAAGGTCTGTGATAGAAATATAGAATATAAAAAATCAAGAAGATACTATAAGTGATCTCTACAATAAAACAGTTTAGTGCAGGATGTACAAAGATATTAATAGAAGGAGGTGCAAAACAGAAACACGAATTAACCTTTATTTAAATATTAAATAACAGATTAAGGTCTTCTTTTAAATAAGAAAAAAACTTTGGGGGTATCTATCTACAGATAAATATTAAGCCTGACAAAGTACTTAACGTCTAATATATTGCTTTCCTGCAATGTTAACTATGTTGAAGCACTTATTTTAACTGATATTATACATATGAATTATACTCTTATGTAGATAGATAGAATAAGAAATGTGCAGAATATGACAGTTTAATGGTGGAGGTACACACATATTGATAGATGTCTTGTAATGCACTGTTGAGGAACCTGTGACCCAAGTTTTTCATTCATTGCATAACTACACCGTAGTTGTGTATATGAATAAACCTTTGAAAATCTTGAAATCTTGAAAGGGATGTGCAAAATAGCCATAATATACAGTCTTTAATTAACTATTAGTAGAGAATAACGAGTAATGAATACACTTTATTACTCGTTTCCATTCATGTCAATTGCAGATACATGTTTAGTCTTCTCAAGCACCAACTATCAAATATCTCTCCTGATTGTTGGCACTTGACAATCACCTTACCTGAATTTTACTCAGGTGTAACTAAAGTCTGATTTAAGGGTTGTTTATATTTCACATAATTAATCAGAATCTGCAAAGTAACTCAAATAAATGCAGTGGAGTAAAAATACCAGGTTAACCTCTGAATTGTAGTGGAGTAGAATTACAAAGTAACAATGAGCTGTCATGTGGGTATTAATGCTGTGCATTATGGACACAAGCGATTTTCACCCATTTATTAATGATATGTTTTACATTTGATAACACCAATGTGTTTAATACTGGCATCTTCTAATTGTGGGAAAAACGAAAACGTTCAGTAGAGACGTCCCATAGAACATTTTGCGAAACACAATAGCCAGCATGTGTAGTTCTGGGGGGGCGTTCGAGTCCAGTTTTGGATAGTCTGGCGTGGTTTCATTCCATTTCAAACAGCTGTTTGACGCTCGGCGTAACCTTGGCGCACTGCAACTCCAACATCCCAACGATAGCTGGGGATTATGGGTAGTGTAGTGTCTTCGGCCATCCTAAACTCAGAAATGTTGACAATCGCAATGATGCTCGAAATGTCCCTTATAGGCCTACGTCTGTTTCCGGTTATTTTTATTTTGAAATTCAGTTCCTGACGGACACCAAAAAAGCCAGAGATTATGGAATTAAACCAATAAATAAAAGCAAGGATAATTGTGTGTTATTGGTGAGTAAATAACAGTGTTATTTTGAAAAGAATAACAAATTAGAAGGAAACAAATATTTTAAAATACAGATTTCAGTATTCTGAGGCTCTGAGCCCCATATATTTTCCTCACAGACGGTAACAAAAGTCCGACATTATACGATTTAAAATAAAAGCAATAATTGTGGCTTGATATTGAGTAAGAATATGTTTTTATGAACCACACAGCTTCCGGTCTTCCACGACCCGACCGGAGAAAAAGACGTGCTGCAGGCACGAAACACATTACCAGTAGAAATACATTGCTTTTAAAATCGTGCTGTGTAACACGAAAAAAAGGGGAAAATCGTGTTGGTGAACACGAAATGCCATGCGACTGGGTTGCCATATCGATCAGATCTAGTTCTAGCTAATGATAAGACTACCTGCTTATTAAAAGTCACCTAAACAATAAGCGTCGCTATGCAACCAGGCGAGGCCATAAAGTATAGCGCAGCATTATGCATTTGTTTACATGGCCACCGGAACCCCGAGGCATTACCAACAGATCAACGCACAATCAACCCATACAGGACATCTCTTTCTCCAAATTAAGTGTTAGACATTAGAATGGACTATTATTGTCTGTCACATACTCTTTTGTCTGTCACATAAGTGGCGCAAGTTGCGCAACTGATGCGGCATTGCACTAAACGGAAATTATTTTGAACGGACACTTTGACCGGAGAGATTTAGATTTGCCGGTCTTCAGCATATTTTACCGGTCGTAGTCCGGTAATTACCGGCTAACGGGAACTCTGGTGCTGCCCTTTTTATAGACTTATCCAAGGCATTTCATACTGTGGACCATGGCATTCTATGCCAGAAGTTACCCCATATAGGCCTGTCTGACCAAGCTGTTTTTTGGTTTTCAAACTATCTTTCAAATGGCAAGCAATTTGTACAATTCAGCAGTCTCTCCTCAAACTTTCTTCATGTGCCCAGAGGCGTTCCTCAAGGTTCGTTCTTGGGACCCACCCTTTTTACAATTTATATAAATGATATGCATCAAAATATTGATGCCTCTGTACATCTTTATGCAGATGATACTGATCTATACTGTTGTGCTCGCACTGCTGCCCTTGCATTTGAACGTCTGCAGTCTGCTTTTGACACGTTTCAGTCACACCTGTTCCACCTCAGGTTGGTGTTAAATTCAGACGAGATAAAAGTCATGTTGTTTTCCAAGAAGAAAAAGTTACCAACTGTTCTTCCCTGCATCATGTGCACAGCATAACCACATTGAAGCTGTTCACACCTACAGAAACTTGACTATTGAATATCTATGACTACTAAGATTGACTATCTTTTAGGGAAACTGAAATTAAAACTGGGATTATTTTTTAGAAACAAGGCCTGCTTCTCCACAAGTCCTAGGAAACGGCTTGTAGCTGCCACATTTTTGCCGCTCTTGGACTACGGGGACGTTGTGTACATGAACACCTCAGCTCACTCCCTTCATCTGCTGGACGCTGTTCACCATGGGGCTCTGAGGTTCATAGCCAACTGTAAACCCCACACTGTACTCTTTAGTTAACTGGACATCACTATCAATGCGCAGATCTCTACACTGGTACAAATGCATCTATAGAGTGGCCAAGTCACGCCCATCTACATCCGGTCCATGGGACCTTATTTCGGAAAAATTATGCATTGAGGTCAATGAAGAGAGAGAATGTATCTTTCAATCCCGTTTGAATTGTGCCATGGATTACACATATGATGTTTGTCAATCTTAAAAAATAATTTCCATGTCAAAAAAGTCACAGTTTGTCGTAAAACTGTTGAAATATAAGACTATGAAAAATACGCAACTAGAAATACTACAAATCCCAGAGTCGCGTAAGTGATGTCATAACTGTATTCCTCCACTAAGAGATAGCTAAAATCAGCGCCATATAGATATAATCTATCTATATGGCGCTGGCTTAGATAAGATAACTTTAACAAGATGCCCGTGTGCTTAGTACCAGGTTGTTATCATACCAGCAATGGGTCTTGCTCGTTCTTTCGCTTCCCGTCTGATGAAAGGACCAGGAGTGGCTGGATCAAGTTAGCTACCTAGCTAGTAGCTAGCACGTTAGTTAGCATTACAGCCTTGTCATTTGTATTAGCCTTAATATGAAGTAACATTAAGTAACCCAACATGTTAAACAGTAAGAGTAGTCATATTTCGTGAACCCTTTAAAGAGTACTGTCACACCGGTGTGATCATTCTATAATACACAATTTAAGCCGAGGGGAGAAATGCTAACGCTACATTAGCATCTGCGATCTTTTCTACTTCACGCTATCTGCACAAATGGTTGACATTTACATTAAAAAGACCAGGCAGTTCTGAGAGAATCAAAGGAAGGCAGGCAGGCAGCTTTGCATGACATTCTTCTGGACGTGTTTCATTGTGGTGATAGTGAGGGTATACAATCCTTTTGTTGACAAGACAGTAGTGACGGCCATCTTGGTGACGTTTGTTGTTCTGCTAGACCGGAGATGTAGTTCATTCAGCGTTTCACACGAACAAATGTGTTACTTCACAGTTTTACGACACATTTTTATTTTTTTGACTTGCAAAATTATCTTTTAAATTGACAAACATCATATGTGTAATTCGTGGCACAATTCAAACGGGATCGAAAGATAATCTTTCTCTCTCCATTAACTTCAATACATAATTTTTCCGAAATAACGTCCCTTGGAGGTCGGGCTTTTTTGGCGTCTGTCAGGAACTGAATTTCAAAATAAAAATAACCGGAAACAGACGTAGGCATTTCGAGTGATTACCCAAGATCCTCAGCTATGGGTTTAAGCTCGCTGATTGGGTGTTTTAGCCGCAATGCATGCTGGGATTTGGTGTTTATATGATATGAAATCCGGAAAACATTTTAAAAGAATAAAATAATACTTAATTCCGAGTGCTCTTGCCTTTCTCTTTGAATGTCGTCACATAACGGCATTGTAATACACGGTTCGGCTTCATTACATATTACAGATCTGCCGTAGTTCTTTATTTATAGAGTCCTGATGAGAAGACCTTTGGAAAAACTGAAGAAATGCTGCCGAAACTGAATACTTGACGTGGATTATAAATATATCAAGAATTAAACAACATCTTCAATTTCTCTTCACACAATACGTCTCCTTGCAGTATCAACACTAATTCGGCTGACTTTTACATTTGATCTAATTCATAGATAGGTTATATTTACACCATAACGGTGCACAGCTGATATAAAAGGACTTGTAGTTTTTAAAGATATTACTGATTTTCTTTGAATGTAAAAATGTAAATACTGAGTCTGAAATAATCCGTGTACCGTCCAATTGTTTTTCTTTATTAAACAAGTAAACGGAAGAGCGTCTGAGAGGCGTTTTTGCTTTTTACCTTACTAAATGGTCTAATGGTCATTGGAGCGAGGGGCGGGGCGGGGCGGGGCGGGGCGGGGCGGGGCGGGGCGGGGCGGGGCGGGGCGGGGCGGGGCGGGGCGGGGCGGGGCGGGGCGGGGCGGGGCGGGGGCGGAACTCACGGAAGTGATTTCAAAAACAAAAGCACTCGTGTGCTTGGAACGGTGATAATATTATAAACAAGGTGAATTTAGCGATCACAACGAAAACGGCCAAGACACATATTGAGCCCAGAAAATGAATGATATTAAGGGCTGTATTTATAATAGGCCTATGTCTAAAATGGACAACATTGTTAGGAGATTTAAACTACAGCGATTCTGCACTGCGGTCACCTCAGCCGTCTCTCGAGTTTGTTTTTTCAATTCAGATGCTCTTCATTTTTTGTCCTGCTATATTTGATGATCGATAGCGATACACATATTTGTTATCATAAGTTCTTAATAAAACTGACACTGTTGGACTCGGTACTAGTTTGACTGCTACCAGAAATAAAATGAAGTAGCCTACTTTTACGGTTTACTTTAATTAGTGAATAATCCTCTGCCAGAGTCCCCTCCATAGTACATAATCATAGTAGGCTACATAATGACATTTTCTGCTATCTTTGATGAGTGATAAAAAGACAATTTTACCATTAGTTCTTAATGATATTGATACTGCTTGACTCAGTAGTCTTACACCTACTACCACAATACAATGAAGTACTTCTTGTGTGTTGTTTTAAAAAAAAATCCTCTGTCAATGTCCCCTCCTGAGAACAAAATCAAGCCACTTCTGTTAAGTTTGATGAGGGAAAAAATGATTTTTGCCATTAGTTCTTTGTGAGTTTGACACTGTTGGACTCAGTACTAGTGAAACTACTCCCACAAGTACTTTGAAGTACTTTTACTATGTACTTTTCCAGTAATCCTCTGTCAGTGTCCCCTCCTGAGTACAATAATGCATGTTTTTCTGCTATTTTTAATAAGCATTAAAAAGCCTTTCTTCCTGAGACTGACAGTATTGGACACTCCACCATGTCAATACGTTTCTCTTTTTGTAGTGTATTGGTCTTTTGTAGAGGTTTTTCATTGCCAGCTAAAATATTGCCTATGGGGCAGCAAATTGGTCAGAACCAGCCCTGGTGTCATCCCCACAGCACCCCCCATTTGAAACATGTTCCTACGGCTATGGATGCCTAAGTCCATGAGAGGGAAATATAATCTACGTATTCGTCCAGTATTGGATCTTCTAAAGTTTCACCATCCCGGAATAAAACAATAAATCTATGTTATTGGGTTATTTTTCAATATTTGGCAGATGGGACAAAAAAGGGAGGTGTAGCTCAACAGGAACCTTTGATCTTGTGTTGGGTAACATTGACTCTGTAAACACGACTCTTAAAGTATGTGGGTCACACTGCAGCTTTTCTAAGTAAAATACTTTGATAAATGGTAGTTTTAAACACTTTTGCCTTTTTACTTCTGATGCTAACTGATGTGAGTCCCATGGTCCCCTGAAGTGGCTGAATTACTTTAAATATAGTGTATATATTCAGGTTTCCAATACACGTCCTATTCTTCATAAAGCAGGAGGCTAGGACACCCACAACCAATTACTAAGAACATCTATGTAAGGAGGTCTTTTTAGGTTTTAAACAATAATACTGTATGATATATGAGGATTGTACTTCTAATGGATTATGTTTACTTTACTTCATGCACTGGTTAATACTGCTTGTTTTTAGCTTCTGTTGCGCTAACGGATAAAAGAAGCTGTTTCTACAATAATGTGGAGGGAGAGTCCTCTCCAGTCAGACTGAGAGGCTGATAACTACAGCTCAGTGAGGTAAAGGACTCTGAGGGTTTAGATAGTTCACTTTAGTCTAAGTTATCTCAGTGGGTCTCAAAATTTTTGATCACAATTTATGTAAACAAATATTTCCAAGGCACTCCTTTATAATTATTAGGATAAATAAAAACAGGTTTTAAATCATTTCAATGTATACTATAGGACAGTAAACCAAAAATATCATTTAAAACTGGAGAGATTAAAAAAGAGGCATAAATAAATAAATGTTAACTGGTAAAATAAGATATGAATCAACAACAAAAATAAAATAAGTTACATTTATTTGTTATTGGCTATGGTAGGTTATTGGTTATGTTCACATACTTATTTGATTATTAAAATATAAACCGATCTTTTCCATATGGGTGTTTAGAGTTGTACCCCCTAGATCAGGTGTCTAGTAATTCTGCTCAAAGTGCACCAGATTGAAGCATTTTACTTTAAAATGTTAAAACAAATCTTCCTGGGGGGGGGCATACCCCGGACCCCCCTAGAGGATGTGACGTCCACCCCCCAAATCAAACATGTTCATTGAGTACTAAATGCATTTTAAGCCTTTTTATATAAGCTGTCCACCATGTAAATAAGTTTCTCTGTTTGTAGTGTATTGGTCTTTTGTAGAGGTTTTTCATTGCCTGCTAAAATCTCGCCTAGGGCAGCAAATTGGTCAGAACCAGCCCTGGTGTCATCCCCACAGCACCCCCCATTTGAAACATGTTCCCACGGCTATGTTGGACAGAGTATTTTAAGAGGATATGGTGGACATATTATCAGCAATACTTCCAGTCAGTACTCCGGCAGCAGCATTTTTACACCTTGGAAAGTCTTTAGAGTCTGGCCTGGATAGCTGGTCACAAATATCCTTCAGCACACTGACACACTCTGTCACTCTTGTTGGCTTCTTATGATGTTGCTGTCTTTTAATATATAATTATTTCTCTGCCGCTAGTTCGTTCCTCACAGATTCTACATTCTCATCAGCCTCATCCTTCCATCAGTCCCAATCAACGCATCAGCCTCCAGCACACTTCCAGTGTCTGACTCCATATGATATTGTCCTGATGCTGTAAGGGTGATGCCCCATGATCACAAAATGACCCCTCTAAAGTCTGAGTGCCAAGGACCTCATATTATGTCTGTCATTAATGTTACATCACCCATTATAACAATTTTCTTTCCATTTTTTCTCTTCTCTTAACTGAATAGTCCTGTCTTTAAGTATATAATACAATGTAAAGTCCTTTTCCTGCACCATTTTAAGGCTTCACAACAGGCATTTTCACTGTATGTGTTTGGAGAAATAACACAATCAATGGCCCAGAATTGTACTTTATAACCTCTGGATCTTGTGGTGCTTGAAGAAATATAGACTGGCTATGCCGACCAGGTTATATATGCCTTTTTTGGAGCCCTTTTTTTCAATATTTATTAAAATGTCACTAGTTATTTAAACAAACCACTATCTGAGGATAATACAAGCAACCATAAAACGCCCTTTATCTAGAGAGCCATTGAAGCCCATGAAGAATGTATCCTTCCACAAATCTTTTCATCTGCTGTATTAATAAAGTTGCCATGTGTTTTCAAATTCAAGTTAAGGCACTATCTGTGCAGAACATTACAAATATTCTTCATTTGCAGTATTTTATTTTAAAGGTGTTCAGAAAGACTGCATCAATGATATGCTATACATCTATATACAACCCAGTCTCACGGCATTTCGTGTTCACCAACACAATTTTTAATCTATTGATTCGTGTTCACCAACACGATTTGCCCCTTTTTTTCGTGTTGCACAGCACGATTTTAAAAGCAATATATTTCTACTGCCTGCAGCACGTCTTTTTCTCCGGTCGGGTCGAGGAAGACCGAAAGCTGTGTGGTTCATAAAAACATGTTCTTACTCAATATCAAGCCACAGTTATTGCTTTTATTTGAAATCGTATAATTTCGGACTTTTGTTACCGTCTGTGAGGAAAATAAATGGGGCTCAGAGCCTCAGAATACGGAAATCTGTATTTTTAAATATTTTTTTCCTTCTAATTCGATATTCTTTTCAAAATAACACACTGTTATTTACTCACCAATAACACACAATTATCCTTGCTTTTATTTATTGGTTTAATTCCATAATCTCGGGCTTTTTTGGCGTCCGTCAGGAACTGAATTTCAAAATAAAAATAACCGGAAACAGACGTAGGCCTATAAGGGACATTTCGAGCATCATTGCGATTGTCAACATTTCTGAGTTTAGGATGGCCGAAGACACTACACTACCCATAATCCCCAGCTATCGTTTAGGACTACAGTCCCCGTAAGGTTACGCAGAGCGTCAAACAGCTGTGTGAAATGGAACGAAACCACGCCAGACTATCCAAAACTGGACTCGAACGCCCCCCCAGAACTACACATGCTGGCTATTGTGTTTCGCAAAATGTTCTATGGGACTTCTCTACTGAACGTTTTCGTTTTTCCCACAATTAGAAGTTGCCAGTATTAAACACATTGGTGTTATCAAATGTAAAACATATAATTAATAAATGGGTGAAAATCGCTTGTGTCCATAATGCACAGCATTAATACCCACATGACAGCTCATTGTTACTTTGTAATTCTACTCCACTACAATTCAGAGGTTAACCTGGTATTTTTACTCCACTGCATTTATTTGAGTTACTTTGCAGATTCTGATTAATGATGTGAAATATAAACAACCCTTAAATCAGACTTTAGTTACACCTGAGTAAAATTCAGGTAAGGTGATTGTCAAGTGCCAACAATCAGGAGAGATATTTGATAGTTGGTGCTTGAGAAGACTAAACATGTATCTGCAATTGACATGAATGGAAACAAGTAATAAAGTGTATTCATTACTCGTTATTCTCTACTAATAGTTAATTAAAGACTGTATATTATGGCTATTTTGCACGTCCCTTTCAAGATTTTCAAAGGTGTATTGACATATCATATACACAACTACGGTGTAGTTATGCAATGAATGAAACACTTGGGTCACAGGTTCCTCAACAGTGCATTACAAGACATCTATCAATATGTGTGTATCTCCACCATTAAACTGTCATATTCTGCACATTTCTTATTCTATCTACATACATAAGAGTATAATTCATATGTATAATATCAGTTAAAATAAGTGCTTCAACATAGTTAACATTGCAGGAAAGCAATATATTAGACGTTAAGTACTTTGTCAGGCTTAATATTTATCTGTAGATAGATACCCCCAAAGTCTTTTTCTTATTTAAAAGAAGACCTTAATCTGTTATTTAATGTTTAAATAAAGGTTCATTCGTTTTTCTGTTTTGCACCTCCTCCTATTAATATCTTTGTACATCCTGCACTAAACTGTTTTATTGTAGAGATCACTTATAGTATCTTCTTGATTTTTTATATTCTATATTTCTATATTTATACTTTTCCCCTATGAAAGTATGTACTCTTAATATTTTTGTAATCAAATATAACGTAAAAACAAGAATTCAATAACGTGCTTTAACCACTAGGAGGTGCACACAAGGTACACACAGCCATAATAACTTTGTATTATTAGTGTATAGACACTTATGTATGTACAACATCTGAAGATGTGTAGTTTTATTCATGCTTTCACATAATTTTACAGCATATTGCTATACTATTTCAAATCCGTGTATCTACCGTCCAATTGTTCTTCTTTATTAAACACGTAAACGGAAGAGCGTTTAAGAGGCCTTTTTGCTTTTTACCTTACTAAATGGTCTAATGGTCATTGGAGCGAGGGGCGGGGCGAAACTCACGGAAGTGATTTCAAAACAAAAGCGTTGATAATATTATAAACAAAGGGAAACAAGGTGAATTTAGCGATCACAACGAAAACGGCCAAGACACATATTGAGCCCAGAAAATGGATTTTATTAAGGGCTGTAAATATAATAAGCCTCTGTCTAAAACGGACAACGTTGTTATGAGATTTAAACTATAGGCTACAGCGATTCTGCACTGCGGTCAACTCCGCCGCCTCTCGAGTTTTTTCAAATCAGCTGCTCTTCATTCCTGCTATATTTGACGAGTGATACAAATATGTTTTACCACAAGTTCTTAAGGAAACTGACACTGTTGGACTCGGTTCTAGTTTGACTTCTACCAGAAATAAAATGAAGTACTTTTGCTGTGTACTTTGTGAGTAATCCTCTGTCAGAGTCCCCTCCGTAGTAGGCCACATAATGCGTGTTTTTCTGCTATCTTTGATGAATGATACAAATATAATGTTACCATTAGTTCTTAATGAAATTGATACTGTTTGACTTGTATTAGTTAGCCTACTACTAACAATACATTGATTGAAGTACTTTTACTATGTATTGTTTGAGGAATACTCTGTCAAAGTCCCCTGCTGAGAACAACATCTAGACACTTCTGCTAAGTTTGATGAGGGAATTATTTTTTTTGCCATTAGTTCTTCATGAGATTGATCCTGTTGGACTCAGTACTAGTAAAACTACCCCCAGAAGTACTATGAAGTACTTACTGTGTACTTTTCCAACAATCCTCTGTCAATGTCCCCTCCTGAGTACAAGAATGCATGTTTCTCTGCTATTTTGAATAAGCGTTAAAAAAAACGCAAAAATCGCGTTGCTCGCAAAAAATCGCCAAGCCTCAGGAGCCGTACACATGCTGCAGTTTTTGCGTGGCTGTGTCTTCGGCCCGTCTACACTAGAGGCGTCGAAAAAGCTTGAAGCTGGGCGTGTCTGAGGCGTGGCGATTTTTTGCGAGCAACGCGACCAACAACCAATCACATGAATCTCCCGCCCCCGACATACAAAGCAATAGCAATGTTAAAACGAAGTAAACTGGATATAAAATCCCCAAACAGGCGAAAACCTACCAGTTTCACCCACTGTCTCTGCCACCTCCCTCCATGCCTCGCTCCTCCGGTTTGTATCCCGGTAGATGAACAGAGACTGATCATACAGCACCGGGTGATTCACTACCGCTATAATGAATTTTCCCTCCATTTTTTTGAATATGAGGAAATTACCTGCGTAGTCTCTCCCAGCATACACGCGGTTTGATTAGCTAGCGCTTGTACTGGCAGATTTGCATAAACGGGATTTCATTGGCTGACGCCAGCTTCGAGCAAGCATCGAGCCTCAAAAGTTGAACATTGTTCAACTTTTGACGCCGATAGACGCTCGCGATGCTTGCAACGCCTTGCCATGCTACCCACAATGCAGTTCGGCGAAGTTTGAAAATATCCTACGTCACCCCATTCAAATGAATGGGCGAAGCGTTGAAAGCATTTTTTGACGCCTGTAGTGTAGACGGGCCGTCAGACACGCCCAGCTTCAAGCTTTTTCTACGCCTGTAGAAGCCGCTGACGTCCCTTCTTCTTCTGCTTTGGGTTTACTGGCAGGCTGCAAACCACTTCACGGCATATACTGCCGCCCAAAGTCCCCGGCCGGAAGTCCCCGGAGTTGGGGACTGGCGATTAACTCGGAAGGCTTCAGTAGAAGCTGCTGGCAGTCCCAGCAGCTTCTACTGAAGCCTTCCGAGTTAATCGCCAGAACGCCGACACCTCCTCATCTCCACCGCTCCCATGTTTTATTTTGTGTTGCCATAAATTAGTCTCTCTGCGTTTCTGCGCTGGGCTAATGCTAATAATGCTAATGCGAGGATAATAAAATGGCGGCTTCACAAAACTTTTTGGGAGTTTTACGGGGCGTGGTTTGCAATCCGCCCAGCCAATCAGACATAGGAACCCTTTTCTCCCACGAAAGTCCCTGCTCTCTAGCAGGGACGGAAAAGGGGGTAAAAAGGTTCTCATGAACTAATTGTAGTACCGGCTCTTTTTGGTGTGAACGCGACAAAAGAGTTCTTATGAACTAAGTTCTCATGAACCTTTGTGGGAAAAGTACTGCGGTGTGAATGCGCCTAACGTCAATGAACGTGTTAGCACTTTCACAAATGGCAAAAGAACGGCGGAAAAAAACGTTCACAGAGAAGACAACAACAATTGTCACTTGCACGAAGCAAGGTTATACAAAACACAAATGACCCCGACCATAAAATACCTTCACGAAGTGCGTCGATGCGCAAGCTGTCATCCAAAGAACAGAGGGTTTAGCTAGCGCCTCACTGCAATCTTTAAAGTTCGTTTTCTCAAAATGAGTTTTTTCTCCTACTCTGAGTCCAAAATGTCCACTTCAGTTGCAATTACATACACCAGACCTTCCAGTTATATTCCTATCAATATTATGAAGGCTTTTACAGAAGGGTTTGTTCATATATCATTCATAGCCTGAATTATATAAGATTGTATACCTAGAAACATGGCGAAAATTGATATTTTAGGGCTGTTGACAATATTTTCTGATTTATGGAATGATAAAGAGAGATATCCTAAATCCCTTCGGTGAAAGCCTTACAGTAGATGCTAATATGACTACAAAATGAAACGAGAATTTTGAACCTGGCTTTATCCAAAGTTCAGATTTCGGTTCCTGAAATGTGTTAAAATATGCGCAAATGTAATGAGATAATGGATAATTTATATATATTACTCTAGTTGTAGAGGTGGTGGGCTGAGGAGTAGCTGGTGGTCCACTCTTTTTATTGGGTTGTTTGTTGGAGAAAAAAAATCCAAAATCCTTTTTTGCTCCATTCTAGAAAGTTGTCACTCTGCAGTGTGTGTGTCGCGTCAATTACGTCACTCTCCCAAGACCTACGACCTAGATGACTCGGATTTTACTTATTTGGAAAATAAATTCAAGCCACCTGATATATACAAATATATACTATGACTATTATATGCTACTGTATACAGCTAATTTTATTTTAAGTAAAATCATAACTATTTTATGTAGTTTAATCATTTTTATTTAGGTGGTCACTCAGTTTTTCAAATGTACACCACTCGCCAACAGGGGGTGCTGCAGCACCCCCAGCACCCCTACTTCCCGCGGCTGTGACTTGATCCAAGTAGATGGCGCTGGATACTGTACTCACTGCAAGGACACTTTTATTTGTGCTGGAAATAGACTCGTGCAGAATCTGCAGATGCTGATCACCACAGGTGGCACAATGTTTCTTCAGAGTGCAGTTGTCAGATTGATGCCCCCTGCCACACTTCCAGCATCTTTTATTGTCTTTTATCCATGCTGTTATTTGTGTGGTTTACAGCTGGCTGAAGTCCGGGCATGAGCTCAGATAGTGCTCTGTACTACTGCAGAAGGGACAAAAGGGTTTGAAACGTTCCCTTTTCTTGTCTTTAGTTGTCTCTTTCTTCCCAGAAGAAGATGTGTTAGAGTCAGTAAAGCACTTATCTGGGACTCGATCAGTGCCATAATAAACTGAAGATTGAGGTTTTGAGGGCTTGAATGGTTTCTGCTCCTTGTGCTCTGAATGTGGCTTGTCCGCAGTGTAGCTCTCTAGCTCGCCTGGATATCTGGATTGCTTGTGATTTCCTCTCTAACCACACAGCAAGATCAGGGAGTGTGTAGGTGTTAGTAGTGCCACTCTGCAGAATGCCTTTTGTTAAACAATACTCTGCAAAGCTGTCTCTGTATGAGGATGGGAGTTTAGCAAGCAGTCTAACCACATGAGAACCGCACAAGAGTTCACTTTTAGCTGCTCCATCCAGGTCGTTAAGCAGACCAACAAGGCTATTTACTGACAGAGCAAAGTCCTCAAAGCTCCCTGCATCTCCATGTTTCACAGCAGGCGCATTAAGGATGGTGTTTATTTCACATTGCACTAATTGTCTGGGCTGTCCATAGCGCTGCTGCAGCGCCTGCATGGCCTTGGTGTATGGCATGGGGTCATGGACATACCTCTTGGCTATTTGGAAAGCCCTGGGAAATATGAGATGATCTAAAAGCACTTGGAATTTATAGTCTTCAGACAGGTGATAGTGTGGACCTCTAGGTCGCTGGTTCAAATCCGGCTCGAAGGACCATTTGTTGGGAACAAGGCGTGCAAAAGTATACAGGTCGTAATAACTTAGCTGGACATTGATCAAATACAACCCAAGTCATTGTTTGTTCAAGACAGATTTATTTGAAGTTACAGTACAACTATGCTCTGCCAAAGTAACCTGCTTACCCTCTCGTTCAAGGTTGTGAAGGCCAAACAGAGCAACAGAAAACTGCAGCCTTAAGTAGAGGCTCAATCAGTGGGAACACCTGTGCTCAATTGGAGCATACCATGTAGTGCATGGGCGGCAATTTTCTTGCGAGTGTAAACATGTTATTGTTTAAGGCTTCTGTGGTCAGAAATATAGAATATGTTGACCTATTTGTTGTGTTTGGGTAATTTGCCTTGCATTTTCAATGTGTAGATAAGAATGACATTGGTTAGGGGTATAAATAGTGGATTGTCCTATGGGGAGGGGCTTAACATGTGTAAACCTCTGGCCACAAGTGTTTAGGGGGTAGTCTGACTGTGGCTGGAGAGCAGAGAGTTACCAGTCCTATGTCCTCGACCTGAACATATATATTGAGGTTTTTGTTTTCTTTCTGTAAAATCTTGTTACTTTGTGTTTTTTTTCAACATTTTTGGCTGTTAATAAAAGCACCTAAGGACCATTTTTTGTGACTCTAGCCATCTTATTTAATTCTTAGTTTTTTCATCAACCTTTTTTGTAACAAGCACCATTGTAGTTTTTTTTAACCAATAATTTCACAGCTCTAATATAGGGCAGAATGCTACCATTAACATGCTTATTGATGTGTTTGATTTGTAACTATTATCTGTCTATGAGTAAAAAAATATATAAATATATATTATTTAACCTTTATTTATACAGGTGAAAATCTCATTGAGACACAGGGTCTCATTCTCAAGAGAGACCTGATCAGTGGTAACTTTGGTGGTAACTTTTTTCCCAAGCTCCGTGCGTACTGAGGGGACGGACAGAGTGATGTAATTTTGAGATTGTAGTCTATAGCTGTACTGTTTGTGTGATATGTAGAGGGGCAGCAGTCCCAGCATAGCGGTATAGAGTGGCGAAGTCCCTCCCTTTCCGGTGGACCTCCATGGGACGTTATTTCGGAAAATTATATATTGAAGTTAATGGAGAGAGAAAGATTATCTTTCGATCCCGTTTGAATTGTGCCACGAATTACACATATGATGTTTGTCAATTTAAAAGATACATTTGCAAGTCAAAAAAATAAAAATGTGTCGTAAAACTATGAAGTAACACATTTGTTCGTGTGAAACGCTGAATAACCTACATCTCCGGTCTAGCAGAACAACACACGTCACCAAGATGGCCGTCACTACCATGATGATTGACTACCCTCACTATCACCACAATGAAACACGTCCAGAAGAATGTCATGCAAAGCTGCCTGCCTGCCTTCCTTTAATTCTCTCAGAACTGCCTGGTCTTTTTAATGTTTAATGTCAACCATTTGTGCAGATAGCATAAAGTAGAAAAGATCGCAGATGCTAATGTAGCGTTAGCATTTCTCCCCCGGGCTTAAATGGTGTATTATAGAATGATCACACCGGTGTGACAGTACTCTTCAAAAGGGTTCACGAAATATGACTACTACTCTTACTGGTTGGGTTACTTAATGTTACTTCATATCAAGGCTAATAAAAATTACAAGGCTGTAATGCTAACTAACGTGCTAGCTACTAGCTAGGTAGCTAACTTGATCCAGCCACTCCTGGTCCTTTCATCAGACGGGAAGCGAAAGAACGAGCAAGACCCATTGCTGGTATGATAACAACCTGGTACTAAGCACACAGGCATCTTGTTAAAGTTATCTTATCTAAGCCAGCGCCATATAGATAGATTATATCTATATGGCGTTATATAGATAGATTATATCTATATGGCGCTGATCTTATCTCTTAGTGGAGGAAAACAGTTATGACATCACTTACGTGACTCTGGGATTTGTAGTCTTTCTAGTTGTGTATTTTTCAGTATATTTCAACAGTTTTACGACAAACTGTGACTTTTTTTTACATGGAAATGATTTTTTAAGATTGACAAACATCATATGTGTAATCCATGGCACAATTCAAACGGGATTGAAAGATAAGTTTTCTCTCTTCATTGACTTCAATGCATAATTTTTCCAAAATAAGGTCCCATAGACCGGAAGTAGATGGGCGTGACTTCGCCACTCTATAGATTAATTTGTACCAGTGCAGAGATCTGCACATTGATAGTGATGTCCAGTTAACTAAAGAGTACAGTGTGCAATGGTGTGTGAGGGGTTTACAGTTGGCTATGAACCTCAGAGCCCCATGGTAAACAGCGTCCAGCAGATGAAGGGAGTGAGCTGAGGTGTTCATGTACACAACGTCCCCGTAGTCCAAGAGCGGCAAAAATGTGGCAGCTACAAGCCGTTTCCTAGCACTTGTGGAGAAGCAGGCCTTGTTTCTAAAAAATAATCCCAGTTTTAATTTCAGTTTCCCTAAAAGATAGTCAATCTTAGTAGTCATAGATAGTCAATAGTCAAGTTTCTGTAGGTGTGAACAGCTTCAATGTGGTTATGCTGTGCACATGATGCAGGGAAGAACAGTTGATAACTTTTTCTTCTTGGAAAATGACTTGTCTTGTCTGAATTTAACACCAACCTGAGGTGGAACAGGTGTGACTGAAACGTGTCAAAAGCAGACTGCAGACGTTCAAATGCAAGGGCAGCAGTGCGAGCACAAAAGTATAGATCAGTATCATATGCATAAAGATGTACAGAGGCATCAATATTTTTTATGCATATCATTTATATAAATTGTAAAAAGGGTGGGTCCCAAGACCGAACCTTGAGGAACACCTCTGGGTACATTAAGAAAGCTTGAGGAGAGACCGCTGAATTGTACAAATTGCTTGCCATTTGAAAGATAGTTTGAAAACCAACCAACAGCTTGGTCAGACGGGCCTATATGGGGTAACTCCTGGCATAGAATGCCATGGTCCACAGTATCATATGCCCTGGATAAGTCTATAAAAAGGGCAGCACAGTAGCTCTTTGCGTCCAAGCCTTCAACAATGTCATTCACTACTTTCAAAGCAGCCGTTACTGTGCTGCTTCCTAAAGCCTGACCGGTGAGAAGATAGAATGTTGTTCAAGCTTAAATATTCTTTGATTTGATCATTCACCAGCCTTTCAAGTTCTTTAGCTAAAATAGAGAGCTTGGAAATTGGTCTGTAATTATTCATCACCATGGGATCAACACCTTTCAATAAGGGGAGAACATTTGCAGTTTTCCAAACATCTGGAATGACATTGTTTGTTATAGAAAGATTAAAAACATGACACACTGGTTGGGCTATAATATCTGCAGCTAGATGTAAGAAACAAGGGGGGAGATTGTCTGGGCCTGCTGATTTATTGGAGTCTATGCCCTTCAGATCCTTACAAACCTCCCCAACAGAGAAGGGGTCAAAGGAGAAAGTGTGGCTTCTGGAAAAAGTTATGTAACATCTAATGTAAACATGAATGGACCAAGGATAGACCCCTGTGGAACCTCTTTCTGATGGTAAAATGGCCTGAATGAGTACAGTCAGCAACGGTAATAGTTTATGGTTCAAAGTGACGCTCTATCCAGCTTATATGAGACTAAGGGCTCTATGCACACTTTTAGAAATCAGTAGGCTTTAGCTTGTTGTTAAATTACCACATATTTATAACATTCTTATATTTAAGTAACTGTGGTGTCTTGTTCTTTAGGGAGCTTTGTGTGTGTATTTGCTGTGGAAAAAAATACAAGTTGACAACTTAAGTGCATCATTTGAATATTATTGAGAACATTTGAACAACTTTTAAAATCCACACAACATCTTTTAACTGTGAGTTGTGTCAAACAGTCCACCTCACTCTTTCTGAACAGTCTCAGTGTACTAGTGAAGGTGTTCTCCCATGTGGTCTGGTTCTCTGAAACTCTTCACAGGGAGCACAGACGTCAGGATTTTCTCCAGTGTGGGTAGGCTGGTGGAGATTCACACTGTATGAGTCACTGAACTCTTTCTTCCACTGGACAAAGGAGTGGATTCGCTGGTGGCGCTTCAATGAGCGTGAGTCCGTGAAACTTTTCTCACACTGGTCACAGGTGAAAGGCTTTTCTCCAGTGTGGGTTCGCTGGTGGACCTTCAAATCGCCTGACTGCTTAAAGCTCTTCCCACACTGGTCACAGGAGTAGGGTTTTTCTCCAGTGTGGGTTCGCTTGTGAATCTTCAAATGGCCTGACTGCCTATAGCTCTTCTCACACTGGTCACAGGTGAAAGGCTTTTCTCCAGTGTGGATGATCTGGTGGCGCTTCAATGAGCGTGAGTCCGTGAAACTTTTCTCACACTGGTCACAGGTGAAAGGATTTTCTCCAGTGTGGGTTCGCTGGTGGATCTTCAATGAGTCTGACCTGATAAAACTTTTCCCACACTGGTCACAGGTGAAAGGCTTTTCTCCAGTGTGGATTCGCTTGTGAATCTTCAAATCGCCTGACTGGTTAAAGCTCTTCCCACACTGGTCACAGGTGAAAGGATTTTCTCCCGTGTGGGTTCGCTTGTGAATTTTCAAATGACCTGACTGCCTATAGCTCTTCTCACACTGGTCACAGGTGAAAGGCTTTTCTCCAGTGTGGATCATCTGGTGGCGCTTCAATGAGCGTGAGTCCGTGAAACTTTTCTCACACTGGTCACAGGTGAAAGGATTTTCTCCAGTGTGGGTTCGCTGGTGGATCTTCAATGAGTCTGACCTGCTAAAACTCTTCCCACACTGGTCACAGGTGTGTGGTTTTCCTATTGTGGCTGTAGCCTGATGGTGATCCAGCTGTTCTCCGATGATACTCTTCTCCCCCTCATCATAAAGCCTATCTGGGTTTTTGCAGGTCTCTTCCTATAAAACAAAAAAATAAATCAACAGAGAAAGTGACACAAGTGTATGACACATATGAAGGTTTTTAATGAAACCCGAGAATGCATTCTGACTCGTTGTAGCCTAAAATACCGCTGAATGAATAAAGGAAGAAGTATAAATACCCATTAACTTGATACAACAAAACAACAAGGACGCACTGATTGGTTGTTTGATTCAGAATGATTTGTTGTTATTTTTAAAATAAATACAAAGGGGTTGGCTCTCACAGAATTAAAAAATATATATTATTCAAAACATGCAAAAATCTAAATGTGTTTTTTTCAACCAATATCATGATGGATTATTGCATACTTTATCTGTTATAAGGTTAGAGTTATCTATAGCTAAATACAAACAACTAAAAGGGTTGAAGCACACAAACTAATTTCATTGTTTTATAAATTAGTTATAGTATCCAGGTATCACTAGCTATTCAAATATCTACACCGTGAATTTGAAAATAATGAACATTAAATGATCACATTATATCAGTAAATTCAGAGGTAGGAAGTACGTTTACTCAGGTACTATACTTAAGTACAATGTTGAGGTACTCCATTTTATGCTACTTTGTACTTCTATTCCACTACATGTATTTAATAGTTACTCTACAGATGTGGATGAATGATGTGAAATATAATCAAGTGTTAAATCAGACTTTAGTTCCACCTGGAGTAAATCCACAAGCTACCCTGCAGTATACAAAGCCATTCAAACTAGCTGCACCTTTACCAGCTTTGAGAACACTTTCATGATCAATCATTATAAAACATATCATATATATTATTCTGAAATGGACCAATCTGCACAACGACTACTTTTACTGTCGCTACTTTCACTATATTTTGATGAGAATACTTTTCTACTTTCACTTGAGGAACATTTTGAATGCAGGACTTTTACTGTAACAGAGTATTCCTACACTCTGGTACTTCTACTTTTACTCAAGTACAAGATCTGAGTACTTCTACTTTTACTCAAGTACAAGATCTGAGTACTTCTACTTTTACTCAAGTACAAGACCTGAGTACTTCTACTTTTACTCAAGTACAAGATCTGAGTACTTCTACTTTTACTCAAGTACAAGATCTGAGTACTTCTACTTTTACTCAAGTACAAGATCTGAGTACTTCTACTTTTACTCAAGTACAAGATCTGAGTACTTCTACTTTTACTCAAGTACAAGATCTGAGTACTTCTACTTTTACTCAAGTACAAGATCTGAGTACTTCTACTTTTACTCAAGTACAAGATCTGAGTACTTCTCCCACCTCTGAGTAAATGTGAATGATCAGATGTTAACATCTCCTCGTATATGCTACTGTAGCTTTAGCACTCACTATTTGCTACAGGTGACTTCCTGTTTACATCTTTGATTGATTTTGCCAGATGTTTCCTAGCAACCAATACGATTCACTCAGTATAACGAATGCTTTTTTAATTCTTCATTGTTTGGACTCAAATGTAACCATGTAAACAATTCTGAAAACAACAGGACTCTAGACGGCTAAACTTTAAAACAGAATATCATTGTTTTCACTCAAATATGAATAATTATTTAACCAGGATTTTTACTTTTAAAAGTTAAAGTAACTTACCTCTGCTGATGAAGTCATTCTGCTGCTTGTGTTATCGTCTACCTGAAGTTCAGCCATCTGCAATAACAGAGATTACCATATTACTTATTAGCCAACTACAGGAATTAAAATAAACATTTTGTGAATGTTTGTGAGTGAGTGTTTTTCTAAATGTTAACCTTGAGACCATTAATTTGACAAAACAATCACTACCACAAAGCTCAAAGAGAGATGGAGTCCATCCAGTTAGACACTTGCACATCTGACACATAATTATCAAACACAAGTACGGGCACAAGCAAAAAAATAGGACTCAAGAGCACAACCAGGCAAAAATGTCTTTAGTCAAGCGTTTAATCCAAAAGGTAAAAATAAAACAGGCAATGATCAAAAAAAGTACTGACTGGAAGCAACGAAAAACAACCAACTGTGTTGGCGGAAAACTACTAAAGAAGCAACAAAAAAACAACCAACTAGGTGGTACAAATGCTAAGCAGCTAGAACAATAGCTTACGTCAGGAGAGAAAATGGAGCACTTTCTGCTATACAGACAAGACCAACTGGCACTGACCAAGGAAACAGCACAGACTAAATACACAGGTGAGGAGTAATCATTAGGGACAGCTGAGGCTCATTGAGGCCAGGCAGGTGATTAACAGGGAGCAAATATACACAGGTGAGGGAGTGAGGCGATCAGCCAGGTCCAGGCTGTGACAATAAAAGAGACATATCTTGTTGTGCTTTAGTTTTTGCATTTTTTAAATAAATGCAGCTTTAAAAAGAGGTAAAGCTATATATTACAAATATAAATCAGGGGTGCCAACTTTGGGTACCTGGCTGGAGTGAGATTTTGATATCATGGGTTTAATTTAGGGATGCACGATATTGGTTTTTTGAAACCGATACCGATACCGATAACTTCCTGCTTCTCAAGACCGATAATAAAAAAAAATGTACGCCACTAATTATTTTAACGCAATTAACGCATGTGTATTTTTTTCCTCGGCCGCCCCGTAGTTTCAGAGCGCATCGAGTTTAAAATACCATCTACAGACGAAAGAATGAAGACAAATCTTGTAAGTATTTTTATGGGACATGTTTTCATATGCTCAATACAAAATGTTAGCCTTGTTTGTCTTTGAGTTTGTTGCAGTAATGTTGACATGTATATTCAGTTCAGTTTCCATTCTCCACCTAGGCGACTTCGCTCTCCTCTGTTGGAGGGGTGGACACTAAGAGGGTTGTGTGGAATATTCTGGCAAGAATGATTACCTGCACCGTGGCACGCAGGATCAATTAGAAGGGAGTAAACGGCAAAAGGGCCTTCAATAAAATGGCCATGAAAATCGTTATTTTCCGTAAGTGTCTTTCCAAATGTTTATTTCATCATAATGGTGTAAAAAGAATTAGATTGGCCTAGTTGAATTAGATTGGCCTAGTTGAATTAGATTGCATTCACTCAATTTCCATCTTCTCATTTAACAGACACTTCTATCCTACAGGTAAAGTTTAAGCAACAGTTTGTTCTCTTGGAACTGAATCTATTACCTTAATCTTGTAAGCACTTTGTTTCACAACACTCCCTTAGTGTCACGATTCTCATGTCACATTTCTATGTCTAGGTTTGGGTGTTTTTGCTGTTCTCTCTGTCATGTTTTCCTCCTTGTTTCTTGTCTGGTCCCTCTCCCTGTTTTTCCTCCCTGTCGTTAGTTTCCCTGGTGTGTCTAATTGTCTGATTGTGTTCACCTGTTGCCCTTGTGTTTCTCCTCCCCTACCCGGCTGTTTCTCGTCTTGTGATTACCCCTCCCTGTATTTAGTCTTGTCTCTTCCTGTGTTCAGTGTTGGTGCTTCTTTTGTTTGTGACTGAGTTCACCGTGGAGTGTTTTGTGTTTCCATGTGGTATGTTCGATTAAGTCCTTGAAATAAAGGTGTTATCAAGTGCTATCTGCGTTTGGGTCCTACCTGCTTCACTCCTCGTATCAGAAAGCACCAACCAAGAAATGGGCCCAGCAGATCCGTTCGAGCTGGAATTATTGAATTGTTCCTTTTTTTTGGCTAACTGCTCGGATCGATGGAAGAGAGCACCCGGAGTTCAGCAGCGAGAGGTTGTGTTGTCGGAGGCGCGCCAGATGGCTAGAGAGAAACCAGGTTTGGTGAAGTTCTTACCTGGCTGGATTTGAAAGATCCTCCCGGTGTGTGATTCCCGGCCTGCTAGCCCCAGGCATGCTAGCTCCCTGACTCCCAATTCCCAACCTGGCACCATACGCCTTGGTGGGTACCGCCTACACTCAACCCGTGCTTCTGCTCCAGGAGTTGTATTCCGGAACTCGTCTGGCTTATGGAGGTCCACGGAGTATTCAGGCGGCTGCTAAGAGGAGTCGTCGCAAGGCCAGGCTAGCAGCCGGAGCAGCCACAATTCCGGCTCCAGAACCGGACCTTACAGCCATGTTTCCGGCTCCAGAACCGGACCTTACAGCCATGTTTCTGGCTCCTGAACCGGACCTTACAGCCATGTTTCCGGCTCCAGAACCGGACCTTACAGCCATGTTTCCGGCTCCAAAACCGGACCTTACAGCCATGTTTCCGGCTCCTGAACCGGACCTTACAGCCATGATTCTGGCTTCAGTACCGGCCCCAGTAGCCATGGTCCCGACTCCAGTTTCGGCTCCAGGACTGGCGTACCGGCCAACGCCAGCTCCCCGAGGCCTGTCGGCGTACCGGCCGACTCCAGCACCTCGTCTCCTGCTGGCTCCCCAGCCGACGCCAGCTCCCCGTGTCCTGTCGGCGTACCGACCGACACAAGTTCCTTCTCAAGTCCCCTCTCAAGTCCCCTCTCAAGTCCCCTCTCAAGTCCCCTCTCGACTTCCCTCTTAAATTCCTTTTCAAGTCCCCTCTCAAGTCTCCTCTCCAGTTCCCTCTCGAGTTGCCTCTCGAGCTACCTCTCGAGTCACCCCTCAAGTCTCCTCTTGAGTTCCCTCTCAGGTCCCATCTCGAGTCTCTTCTCGAGTTCCCTCTCAAGTCATCTCTCGAGTCCCCTTTCGAGTCCCCTCTCAAGTCTCCTCTCGAGTTCCCTCTCAAGTCATCTCTCGAGTTCCCTCTCAAGTCCCCGCTCGAGTCCCCGCTCGAGTTACCTCTCAAGTTCCCTATCGAGTCACCTCTCAAGTCACCTCTCGAGTCTCCTCTCGAGTTCCCTCTCAAGCCCTCTCTCGAGTTCCCACTCAAGTCCCTACTCAAGTGTCGTTGGAGGTTCCGCTGGGGGTCCTGCCAACTCTATGTCCTGTGCCGTTGGAGGCCCCGCCGACTACTCTTCTGCCGGGGGTCCTGCCAACCCTGTGTCCTGTGCCGTTGGAGGCCCCGCAGACTACTCTTCTGCCGGGGGTCCTGCCAACCCCATGTCCTGTGCCGTTGGAGGTTCTGCTGGGGTTCCTGCCAGCTCCATGTCCTGTCCCGTTGGGGGTCCCGCCGACTACTCTCCTGCCGGGGGTCCTGCCAACTCCATGCCTTGTCCCGTTGGAGGTCCCACAGACTACTCTTCTGCCAGGGGTCCTGCCAACCCCATGTCCTGAGCCGTTGGAGGTCCCGCAGACTACTCTTCTGCCGGGGGTCCTGCCAACTCCATGTCCTGTGTCGTTGGAGGTCCCGCAGACTACTCTTCTGCCGGGGGTCCTGCCAACCCTATGTCCCGTGTCGTTGGAGGTTCCGCCGACTGCTCGCCTGCCGGGGGTCCTGCCGGCCCTTTGTCCTCTTCCGTGGGGAATCTTGCCGACACCTGTCCCACCGGCTCCGGATCCTGTCCGGTCGACACCGGCTCCTGCCCGGCCTCCGGAGCTGTCCGGTCTTCGCCCTCGAGCCCGGTCCCCTGAGTTCGCCCGCTGTGGTCTTCGCCCCTCCTCGAACTCTGCCTTGCCCCCGGGCCGTCCGCCCGAGACCCCTTCCTCGAACTCTGCCTTGCCCCCGGGCCGTCTGCCCGAGACCCCCTCCTCGAACTCTGCCTTGCCCCCGGGCCGTCCGCCCGAGACCCCTTCCTCGAACTCTGCCTAGCCCCCGGGCCGTCCGCCCGAGACCCCCTCCTCGAACTCTGCTTTGCCCCCGGGCCGTCCGCCCGAGACCCCCTCCTCGAACTCTGCCTTGCCCCCGGGCCGTCCGCCCGAGACCCCTTCCTCGAACTCTGCCTTGCCCCCGGGCCGTCCGCCCGAGACCCCCTCTTCGAACTCTGCCTTGCCCTGGGCTGTCAGCCAAGGCCCGTCCTCCCTGTCGTTAGTTTCCCTGGTGTGTCTAATTGTCTGATTGTGTTCACCTGTTGCCCTTGTGTTTCTCCTCCCCTACCCGGCTGTTTCTCGTCTTGTGATTACCCCTCCCTGTATTTAGTCTTGTCTCTTCCTGTGTTCAGTGTTGGTGCTTATTTTGTTTGTGACTGAGTTCACCGTGGAGTGTTTTGTGTTTCCATGTGGTATGTTCGATTAAGTCCTTGAAATAAAGGTGTTATCAAGTGCTATCTGCGTTTGGGTCCTACCTGCTTCACTCCTCGTATCACTTAGCCTGTCAATCACTACCTTGTAAGTCTTTCACTTTCCATCTATGTGTTTGCATGTGCTGCAAAGTGTTTCTATCTGTTTTTACACTGCCCATCATTGGCCAGGTGTTTTATGGTTAGGCCTTCAATGACGATTTATGTTTTATAGGACTAAAAAACAATTGTATCGTTTTAGCATTTAAACGCACACTTTTCAAGCATTTTGACAACATTTAAAACTCTGTTGCCCTACCAAGTTTAATCAAACACAAACCAAGTTTTACATTTTGCAACATGTTGCACATACAAAGTACGGAAGCCTGTTGCTGCCTAGCCAGAAAGAAACCCTGATCAGGATCACAATATTACATGAAAAGTGTATTGTTATAACGAGATGTTTATCATGTAATAACAATATATTTTTCACGTTATAAAGTTAAAATGTTAAAACATGAAAAACATCACTTTGTATGTTATAACGTGATACTGATCTTTTTTTTCCTGGCGTGGCAGCAATAAGCTTTAGTACAAATGCGCTGCTCGACAGAACGCTGCATGCATTCTTGTTTAATTTCGCCGTCGGGTGTTACTCAAATGATTGGCAGGTGCTAATATGAATAATAATGTTGAATGTTCGTGTCGTAAATTATTTTGTAAGACATATCCTTTACCCATCCTGTAGCCTTCCTCCAGTTACGCTTCGATGCTAACTCTGCCTAGCAGGCCTTGGCCGTATTCTCCATGTGTGCGTGACAGTAAGGTAGCCAAGCCTTTCTGTTGTACAATTCGCGGTTGCTTGTGATTGACTGATTAACTGCTCGTGCCTTTTTGGCATCACATTAGATGATTAATTAATTTGTGTCATGTGTTGCAACGGTCAGCAATTGTCTGCTCTACTGCACTGACTGGGAAATGTTCTATCGCCCTAGAAGAGAGGGGATGAACAGGAAGCTAATTTCTTTCAATAACTATTTGTTTATTTTAAAACTATTCATACATTTTTATTTATTTTTAAAACACTGATGGAAAGTGTTTTTTTTTAACAAACAAAGCGAGAAGGAAAACGAGGAAGGAAGGATAATGAGGAAAACAGACATTTACAGTAAAGTAACATTATGTATGAATGCAATATTTGTCTTAATTTTGGCTTAGCAGGCCCCTGACTGTCCGCCTCTGACGCCTACTCTGAATGCCACCTCTATGGTCTCTGCCCCCATTGCATGTGCAGCATGTCTTAACGTTACATTCACCCACTGGCTGTCACTGGTCTCTGTTGGCCATTGCTAAATCACCTTTCTTTGTAGATGGCACTACAGTCTAGCAGTATTACAACAGTGTAAGAACTTATTTTGTGTGTTTGTTTTACAATAGGTGCAGTGCGCAAATGCGCTATAACGAGTGCAGCGATGGATGCAGACATATCCCAGCATACCATTCGCTGGTTTAACCTGGCAAGCGACAGGGAAGGGGGCCGCCAGGAGAGACAGGAGAGGAGACGTCAAAGCCAGGATACACTGCCCGTCCCCGATCGACAATATTAATTATTTTATCGTTTTTGTTTCGTTTCGTTTTGTTTTTAAGTTTACAGTTCATGTTTTAATAAAGTTTCATGTTCACGTATACAGCAAACATCTCGACTTGTATATTGTTATTTTATGTTTCTGATACCTTGAGTAAAGTAACAGTGTCTGAAGTAAATACCACCACCATGATAGTTAGTTTGTTTGCTATGGTCACAGCACATTACCTAATGCCAAACATAATCTGAGGATGTACTTGGTAAACTGCAGACGTGTTAAACACCATCACATGTTATTCATCATTTACACAGTTCCTCCTTAATTTCGCTTGCCTAGCTCTAAGCTATTGAAAAGTACTTAACGTTTATGAATGTACCTCCTTCATTTGACTGGTCCACTAACTTCCATGAAGACTTAAATATAGCCAATATTAGCAAGGTTTAATGTGTTTAAATGCCGAAGATAAGGCACAAATTGAAATTGGCAGTAGTCTGGTAAACAGAGCCGTATCGCATCTGGAACGCGGGTCCGTACCGGATCTGGAACGCGGAGAACCATATTGAAACGGAGCTGGACCAGTGCTGGCCCATATCTGCCGCAGATCCGTTTTGCGGATCCGATCCAGTTTTGGGCCGATGTGCGATTGGACAACGGACCGAGTCCGTTTGGCGGATCCGGGCCAGATCGTCTGCTAGGTGCGGCCCAGATCCGGCCCAGTGTCTCTTTGTTATCTGGGGTGTCTCCTATTAATATCTAATAATACAAATAATACATTTCAATAACGTGCTTTAACCACCAGGTGTCCCTTTCTATCAGCTGTGCACCGTTATGCTGTAGGGTGCTGTTTGTGTGGGACAATGTGGGACACCCTCTCAACAACACCCCCCCCCCCCCCCCCCCCCCCCCCCCCCCGGGAAAAAAATCTCTATTTCTATACTGTTTAATTTGGTTTATTCAACAGCATCCAATAAACAACGACAGAAAGTGAGGTTAAAATGCAGTAACAATTTAGTATCTTAATAAAGAAAAGTAAACTAAGGCTAACCAAGGCAGCAGGCATTATTCACTTCAAGTGTTTAGAAATGCATCTTCCTAATTCAACTAGTGTATTACCTGTAAAAGTAGGCACAACATCAATTAATAGATCAAATAAAACCATAAGTACAAATCAAAACTGGCCAGGAGGGAACAAAAACATAATACATAAAATAAAATAGCTTTCAGTTTTGTCCATCACAGCAACAACTATTTTGTCACCTAGAACCACTGGTGTCTTTAACTCTGTCAAACAACTCTCCACAGAGGCAGGGGCCTGCACATCTGTTATTATGGACGCTGCTTTTGTACGACCACATGACATTTTCTATATGTCAGAGTCTGGGAAAATGGTCTGCGCTAGCTTGTTACCACAGTCACTATGGCAACACTGGTTATTTCTGCTGCTGTTACCTTGTCTGAGTGGCCATCATTTGTTGGTTTGAGTAGGAATGTCTCCATAGAGTGGGATGTCTCTTTTTGAGCGACACGTTTCTTGTGAGAATCGCATTCTCGGTGTCTTTTGACGTCGTATTCATCGCCATGTGAAATTGAAAAATTACTCTTGCAAAAAACTCCCTCTGAGAGTCGCCCTGCACTGGCTTCACCCACGGGTAAGTGTCTTCCCAGTGTTTGTTGTATGTGCATCTTCTTTTCTTCTTAGCTGTAGTTTCAGTTTCCTCCATTTTCCATAACCTGCTGCGTCGCCTGCGTTATTGACTGACTTTCGTTGTTGTTGTTTGGCGGGGCCGCGGGTGTGTGTGTGAGTGAGTTACTCTCATTGGTTAACACTTGACTAGCACCCGCCGTGTCTTACAGTTTGATTGACAGCAAACACACCCCCGTGATGATAGCCTTCCCTGCTTTCTCAACAGCCATTGGATACATCTTTGATTTAAAAAGAAAAGCGTTTTAGCCTATCAAAATGAAATATGCGGGACATGGTCTCAATTTGCGGGACGCACCAAAAGTCGTGAAAATGCTGTGCAGTCCCGCACAAAGCGGGACATCTGGGGCCTCATTTATAAAGCGATATACGCTCGTAAAATGGCGTACGCTAGTTTCTACGCAATGTTTGCGATTTATAAAATACAAACTTGACGGGAAAACGCTTTCCTCCACGCAAACTCTGACCCATGCGTACGCACTAAGCACAACAACGGGAGAGACGAGAAACTGCGACACCGTTGGCAGAAGGAAGAATGGAGAGAAATATGTGGAAATAATACCATAAATAAAATGTTACCTCTCATTTATCATATATGAAGAATTCATTTTCAAACATTGATTAAAGCCAATCTTAAAATGATTAAACAAACGCCTGTTTGAGAATCCTCAGTGCACACAAACACATAACGTGGAGAAATAAATAAATACGGATATGTTATTTAAAACCACCTGGAATATGTTGTGTTAATGTTATGAAATGTTTTCTCATAAATGATGCGGTAAGCATGAGGACAGCATTACTTTAAACTGACGCCGTGTTGCATTTCTATAGGTTGTAGATACGAGCATGGTTTTATATACTATCACGTTTAATCGTGTTTTATGCCGTTTGCCAAGACTTGATAAGTCGCTCGTAAAACACAGGAGGTATGGAAACTAAGAACACCATATGTGGTCAATTGTACAGCTAATATAACACAACACATTAGTTGTATTTCCTCTAACTGGTGGATATAGAGTTGCTGCGGGGGGGGGTTGAGACGCACAGGCTGCAGTGGAGACGCTGCGCACAGCTGATCGACAGCTGGAACACAAACCACCAAATACAAAAACATAATTCAGACCCAGTCGTCATGACTCCACTCCGGAGGGATTCCCCGATCACTTCTTACAGTCTCTCATCAAGGGGGGGTCTCCTGTCCCCGGTACAAACACACTGCCTGAGGAAGGCTATGTGTATTGTTTTTGTCATGAACCTTTTTCGGGCCATTTATTTATTTATTTTGGTGACGATCCGACCTCCATGCTGCTACTCTGGTTCAAACGGCATCCACCAAACAATATGATTTATCTCGACCTCCCCAAAATAACCCACATCTGACACGGTGTGAGATGTCTTTTTTAACGGTTCTGTCGTCATTTCCTGCGATCTTCTTCATAAAGTCAGTCAGAATGAATGAATGGGCGTTTCTTTGACTATTTATAGGCAAATATGGGCGTTACGCGAAGCCCGCAAAAGCTGCACCGCATTTCGAGTCGGTTGTGAATTATAACGGGAAACCGGCGTAGGAAATGCCATACGCACGTTCCTTGCCGGTACGCAATGTTTGGTGAATCGGGAAGTGGCGGAAAATGTATGGACCTATTTTTCGGATTTCTACTACGTAAGCAACCTTCCCACGTGAATCCTACGCACGGCGTTATACATGAGGCCCCTGGTCACCCTGGCTGTACATATACCAATATACCGATTGGATCAAATATAAAAGTAGTGTTGATACTGCAAGGAGACGTATTGTGTGAAGAGAAATTGAAGATTTTGTTTGATTGCTGATATATTTATGATCCACGTTACATATTCAGTTTCGGCGGCAGTTATTCCTGTTTGTATAGAAGTCTTCTCAGCAGGGCTCTATAAATAAAGAACTACGGCAGATATGTAATATGCAATGCAGCCGAACCGTGTATTACAATGCCGTTATGTGATGACCTTCAAAGAGAAAAGCAAGCACACTCGGAATAAAGTATTATTTTATTTTTTTTAAATGTTTTCGGATTTCACATCAACAGGATGTCCGGTTAACTATAATGTCCGTGCGCAACAATACCCCAACCCATAGATCCGCGGGTGAATAATAATCACCACATTACTCACATCCCTTCACATTTAAATTTAAATGTAAATTAAAGTATTTCGGGAGGCCTTCTAAAATGTTTTTAAATATAATTAGGGTTGTAGTTGAAGAGTTTGTAAAGTATTGCGTTGCGCAATCGCACAACGGCATGTCCAAGGCACAAGTGATGTGAAGCTCATAAAGTGAGGCAATTAGAAATAATCAGCGGATGGAGTGTAGATGTGGAAATAGCTGCATTCGATCAGCTGTTTTTACAATAAAAGTAGTTTCTTAGTGAATGTCCTGTACTGGTCTTAAAATCTCATAACATCAGCTTTTAATGTTCCTCTTGGATGTTCTTCTTGACCCTCAGAGAAGGAGAAAATGTCGTGTCTTTCAGGCATGTCCTTTCCTAACAAAAATGACAGGAAACATAAAACATATTATTGCAGAACAAGTGTGTTATTTATGAAAGCTGTGTGTTTGTGTTTTTAGGGGCTGTAGATATAATTATTTTGTAATTGTAATGTTTTTTTTTTTATTTCAACAATGAGCTACAAAGACAATCAGATTATGAATGAACAGTATGAAGTTCATCAACATTGAAATATATGTTATTATCAAAATAATATTTAACTGTTATCAAAACGTAGTGCAACTGTAGAAGCCTTCTCTGTTGCCTCACTGAAAGAATCACTTTTACCACGTTTTTTACAGACAATATTGAGAGATAAATAGTAGCAGTTCTCACTATGTGTTAAATATATTTGCCTTCAATACATTAAATTAGAAAGCTGACAAAGTCATATTGCTAAATATCTAAATGTAACTTTTTGCATGGAAAAAACCCTCAACTTAACTGATGTGTAGGTGATCTAGTATTGTTTAATGGAATGTATATCAGTGTATTCAAGTCAATACTTCATTCATTTAAACCAATATCTTTCTTGATTCTTTGTACAGTATGAAAAAAAGAGTCTTTGTACCTGAGCTGAAGTTCACTGCTGTGAGGAGTCCAGTTCTGTCTCTCACTCTCTGGTCCAGCCTGTCTGCATCATCTGGACACCTTAAACAAACAGATATATATATATATATATATATATATATATATATATATATATATATATATATATATATATATATATGTAAAGTACCATGTGTACAAACAATATAACTGATTCTCTTCTGTTGAACATGTTGGATTGTGTATTGTCCGAGTCAGGGTCCTTTTTATTTTACTGTAACTTTGGAAGTTGTGTTACCAATGCTTACTGTTTATTTGATACCCATTTGGTAATGCAATTAATAAAAACAACAAGGTTTGGGTTCGTTCTTCAGATGACTGTGACGTTAACGTGTAAGCTCGATAATGAACTCCAGCTCAACCAACTATATTGTAATATCTAAGTAATCATTTTGAAATATGACATTAATAATTGTAATATACACACATCTTATTGTGAGGTTGATTTCACATACACTACTTCAACATTAGCTTGTCTACATACTTGAGCATAGCCAATTTAAATTAACCTTAGATGCATACAGTTCCTACCTACATAATAAAATATCTCCAAGTTACAAGGATGTAACCTTATTTTATCAACCTCAAACAGAAGCCATTTGTTCAACAGTATTATCCCACTTAACACTTGTCTATTTCTTTTTAACCTTTATATATACAGTCTATGATTTTAACTTGGAGGTTACGATTAGCATCGTTAGCACCGATGTAGCTACCACTAGCTTACATGCTAACCCAAGCCTTACCATTCATTACGTAGCTGATTAAAATCATTAACACATAAATAAAGCACTCAAATTTCATTTACCGCATTCATGCACCGTCTGTTTTAACCGCAGAGCGAGTCACAATAGTCCGATATATAAGCATGAAGAACAAACAACCACGGCCGGCTACAAGTTGTGTTTCCTGGATGAGCTGAGCAGGCAGAGTCCCTGTAGCTAGCTTCACGGAGCAGGTAGCAGAGAGACAAGAAGCTAACAGTGGCAGTCACTTCACAGAGCCGTCACTCAATGTGACCACGCCCTAATTTATGCACACACTTTAAGACCTAATATAAATAAAAGGGTCGTGTTAGAAAACAATTCACTCACAGATCCATAATCATGAAGGTGGAATTTAACTATATCGATAATAAAATGTATGGAGCCAGGGGTAGAAACATGTTTTTTTCTGCTGTAAAGTTGGGCATTTTAACATGGGGGTCTATGGAAATTGCTCCTTTCTGCAGCCATCGCCTATCGGCCAATATATAAACTGCAGTGTGTGGCACTTCCGTATTGGCTTCCCGGCTCTACCCCACAGTTTGCCGCTTGGTTCGCACCCTGCCTCCACCCATCCCCTGAGCGTGTACACGCCTCATGAGGAGTACCGGAGTGAAACGCAGCGTGTCGAGACCAAGCCCCCAGGAAGTGCGCCGGACTCAGATGAAAATATTCGTGGTGGCCAAACGGCGGTACTGCACATCCGTTTGGTTGCCAGGCCCGGAAACACTTTTTCCCATTGACTTACATGGGGAAAGAGTGGTCTGTAAATCGTTGGATAATTTTTTTTTAACTAAATAAACAACCCAGTATGAACACTTGTATAGCCCTTATTAAAAACATTCGTTCCTCAAGTTGTAAAAATGTGCTAATAACGTTATTCCGAGAGTTATTTCCCTCTGCATTATGAATGCGCATCTAACCCACGGGACCGCGCCCCCCTGCACGTTCATGTTACGTGTTCAGCACTACATGCGTTTATCTTTACCCATGGATGCACAATAACAACGGACTCATATCGCCTTACTGCCAGCCCACGGAGCTGTAATAATGGATATATATTGCACATGTTTGCTGTAATTCATCATTTGTAAAATAGTATACTACATGGGCTGTATGATTAAATCTTGTAGCGTAAATGTTGTATTGAATAAAGTTAAGATTACCGACGTTAGATTAACGTCCCTGTAGCTTATTATTGCACTAAGAAGCTTATTGCACTGTGTGTGTATAGATACAGTGCAATAATTATCTCATGCTAAATGAAGCTCTGTTGCTTGGATATCACTAGATCCTGTTACAACGTAATATAAGTACATAACGATTGATGTGTACATTAGCATCATTACTAGCTAGCCGCTAGCTGCTAACTGCCGCCTCGTTAATATCAAATCCATGCTGTCATGAACGCGCGGTGCTGTTACGTGTACGCAAATTGACGTGCTTGATATGAACGAGCATTTTGGTTAAAGTTACGCATGCGCTATGAGCGCACATACGGGTACTTCTCAGGCATGCCGGGTAATCTGTGACGTTTCACTCTCTCAAAAGTTGGGCCATTTTATCATCATGCGCTAATGAGCAGCTCTCATGAGGGCCCCGCCTCCCATGCTCTATCCAGTTCTTATTATACATCCATGGTCGAGACTCCCTCACAGCCCTTTCGGAGGGCTCTGTGGCTCGTCGCCATGACAACCATGACACATCTCGAGCATGTGTGCCCGCTCTCAGAGTTTTTCTCAGAGTGGCAGCGCGTGTGTCTGATGGACAGATGGATGGGCAGCAGTGGCGGTTCTAGACCAATTTGACTGGAGGGGCCACTGGGGGGCCAGTTATTTTCTGAGGGGGGCACAATAAATGCAGGACGAAAAAGAGAACTAGACAGTATGAAGTATTTGCGCATAAGAAAACAATGCAATCCAGTTATTGGTATTTGTTTCAGTACACTTATTTATTTCAGATAGATCTTAAAGCTATTACTGTTAGCACTAACACCATATTTATATAAAAATAAAGGCAATGAACAGTTACATCTCTACTTTACATAAGGGTGTCTGCACAATCTCACATTACAGCAACAAAATCCTGCGGTTTTTGGCAAACCGAGTACCAGAAAATATCCATTTGAAAAAAAATAAAATACAACTTTTCATTGTTAGGGGGGCCACAGGGGAGTCAGAGGTCAGTGTTAGGGGGCACTGGCCCCCCCTGGCCCCCCATAGAACCACCCCTGATGGGCAGGCTGATCAGCAAAGGGAAGCCCCTTGCAGTTCCCCCACAGGAGTCTCCAGAGGTGGTTCATTCGCTGCAGAAGCCTGCTGTTTTAACCTATTGGTTTATAAACTGCAAAGCTCGCGGCATTCCTCTGTCCCAGATATGCCTCCACACACGGTCATAATAAATCCACGAGCACCGTTATAACGCCTCGTGTGGACAGCACTGCACACACCACTACTCATCCCCTGGGCGTGTACGCGCCTCATGATGAGAGCCAGAGTGAAATGCAGCGTGTGGAGATTCCCTCGCAGCCCTTTCGCCTCAAGAAGCGCGAGCAGCGAGGGCGAGGGGGTGGCTCGTCACCATGACGACCATTACAGCATATCACAGAGAAGCCTCTCCCCCCCGCAGTTCCATGGGATACAAGAAACACTCCTGTCATCCCAGGAACAGTGTCTTGCGCTCCATTCAGCGCTGCAGGAACTCCTATTGAAAAAGGCATTTTTTCCAAAAGGGAGGAAAATCAGGGGTTTTTACTCCCGTTATTTTCTAAATCCCGGGGAAAAAACGGGGGAGTGAGACCCATCCTTGATCTGTCAGTGTTCCACATGCTGACGATCAAACAGATGCTGGAATGTATTCACCAGGATGTGGTTTTATCTGGACGACCTGCTATTGCTGGCTCGCTCCAGGGAGGAAGTCGCTTTACAGACGGTACATCTCGTATCGCATCTGTCAAAGCCTGGGTTTTCATAATGAATTTGAAGAAGAGCGGTCCTCTTCCCGTTATACACAAACTAAAGCACAACAAGATATGTCTCTATTATGTGTCAGATGTGCAAGTGTCTAACTGGATGGACTCCATCTCTCTTTGAGCTTTGTGGTAGTGATTGTTTTGTCAAATTAATGGTCTCAAGGTTAACATTTAGAAAAACACAAAATGTTTATTTTAATTCCTGTAGTTGGCTAATAAGTAATATGGTAATCTCTGTTATTGCAGATGGCTGAACTTCAGGTAGACGATAACACAAGCAGCAGAATGACTTCATCAGCAGAGGTAAGTTACTTTAACTTTTAAAAGTGAAAATCCTGGTTAAATAATTATTCATATTTGAGTGAAAACAATGACATTCTGTTTAAAGTTTAGCAGTCTAGAGTCCTGATGATTTAAGTTTTCAGAATAGTTTACATGCTACATTTGAGTCTAAACAATGAAGAATTAAAAAAGCATTTGTTATACTGAGTGAATCATATTGGTTGCTAGGAAACATCTGGCAAAATCAATCAAAGATGTAAACAGGAAGTCACCTGTAGCAAATAGTGAGTGCTAAAGCTACAGTAGCATATACAAGGAGATGTTAACATCTGGGGCCTCATTTATAAAGTGATATACGCTCAAAAAATGACGTACGCCAGTTCTACGCAATGTTTGCGATTTATAAAATACAAACTTGACGGGAAAACGTGCGGTCCTCCACGCAATCTCTAACCCATGCTTACGCACTAAGCACAACAACGGGAGAGACGAGAAACTACGACACCGTTGGCAGAAGGAAGAATGGAGAGAAATATGTGGAAATAATACCATAAATAAAACGTTACCTCTCATTTATCATATATGAAGAATTCATTTTCAAACATTGATTAAAGCCAATCTTAAAAGGATTAAACAAACGCCTGTTTGCGACTCCTCAGTGCACACAAAAACATAACTTGGAGAAATAAATAAATATGATATATAGATATGTTATTTAAAACCACCTCGAATATGTTGTGTTAATGTTATGAAATGTTTTCTCATAAATGATGCAGTTTTACATTTCTATAGGTTGTACGAGCATGGTTTTATATACTATCATGTTTAATCATGTTTTATGCCGTTTGCTAAGACTTGATAAGTCGCTCGTAAAACACAGGAGGTATGGAAACTAAGAACACCATATGTGGTAAATTGTACAGCTAATATAACACAACACATTAGTTGTATTTCCTTTAACTGGTGGATATAGAGTTGCTGCAGTGGAGACGCTGCGCACAGCTGATCGACAGCTGAGACACAAACCACCAAATACGAAAACATAATTCAGATCCAGTCGTCATGACTCCACTCCGGAGGGATTCCCCGATCATTTCTTACAGTTTCTCATCAAGGGGGGGTCTCCTGTCCCCGGTACAAACACACTGCCTGAGGAAGGCTATGTGTATTGTTTTTGTCATTAACCTTCTTCGGACCACTTATTTATTTATTTTGGTGACGATCCGACCTCCATGCTGCTACTCTGGTTCAAACGGCATCCACCAAACAATATGATTTATCTCGACCTCCCCAAAATAACCAAAATCTGACACGGTGTGAGATGTCTTTTTTAGCTGTTCTGTCGTCATTTCCTGCGATCTTCTTCATAAAGTCAGTCAAAATGAATGAATGAATGACTATTTATAGGCAAATATGGGCGTTACCGTTACGTGAAGCCCGCAAAATCTGCACCGCATTTCGAGTCGATTGTGATTTATAAAGGGAAACCGGCGTAGGAAGTGCTGTACGCACTTTCCTCGCCGGTACGCAATGTTTGGTGAATCGGAACATTTCTGTACCTATTTTTTTAATTTCTACTACGTAAGCAACCTTCCCACGTGAATCCTACACACCGCGTTATAAATGAGGCCCCTGGGCTGACGGGAGATGAGGAGAGCGCCTCCACTCGCACATTTCATTTTGTACACCACCGCATCTTTTGTGTAATTAAATGCTGTTAACTTTTATAAGCTTCCCTTGACTCTTTTCAGTCTCTCCTGCCTTCAGGGAGGTTTTAGATGGTTTAGAACAAAAAGGAGAATATCCGTAAGTGCTAGTATTTTTGCGAGTCCAAGTACCGGTTCCCGACGTTCCGGTTTTACCGGACTTGAACCGAAACTTTTTACAAGTCCAGTACCGGTTCGGCGTACCGGTACGCAGCACTATCTGGCACGTTGGAGAGGTGTTCTCTTCACGGAGGAATCCCAGTTTTCACTGTTCAGGGCAGATGGCAGACAGCGTGTGTGGCGTCGTGTGGGTGAGCGGTTTTCTGATGTCAATGTTGTGAATCGAGTGGCCCATGGTGGTGGTGGGGTTATGGTATGGGCAGGCGTATGTTATGGACGACGAACACAGATGCATTTTATTGATGGCATTGTGAATGCACAGAGATACCGTGACGAGATCCTGAGGCCCATTGTTGTGCCATTCATCCACGACCATCACCTCATGTTGCAACATGATAATGCACGGCCCCATGTTGCAAGGATCTGTACACAATTCCTGGAGGCTGAAAACATCCCAGTTCTTGCATGGCCAGCATACTCACCGGACATGTCACCCATTGAGCATGTTTGGGATGCTCTGGATCGGCGTATACGACAGCGTGTTCCAGTTCCTGCCAATATCCAGCAACTTGGCACAGCCATTGAAGAGGAGTGGACCAACATTCCACAGGCCACAATCAACAACCTGATCAACTCTATGCGAAGGAGATGTGTTGCACTGCGTGAGGCAAATGGTGGTCACACCAGATACTGACTGGTTTTCGGACCCCCCAGACCCCCCCAATAAAGCAAAACTGAACATTTCAGAGTGGCCTTTTATTGTGGCCAGCCTAAGGCACACCTGTGCAATAATCATGCTGTCTAATCAGCATCTTGATATGCCACACCTGTGAGGTGGGATGGATTATCTGGGCAAAGGAGAGGTGCTCACTATCACAGATTCTTTCAGATTTGTGAACAATATTTGAGAGAAATGGTTATTTTGTGTTTATAGACAATGTTTTAGATCTTTGAGTTTATCTCATGAAAAATGGGAGCAAAAACAAAAGTGTTGCATTTATATTTTTGTTCAGTGTATTTTTTGGATTTCTACTACGTAAGCAACCTTCCCACGTGAATCCTACGCACAGCGTTATAAATGAGGCCCCTGATCATTCACATTTACTCAGAGGTGGGAGAAGTACTCAGATCTAGTACTTGAGTAAAAGTAGATGTACTCACATCTTGTACTTGAGTGAAAGTAGAAGTACTTACATCTTGTACTTGAGTAAAAGTACTCAGATCTTGTACTTGAGTGAAAGTACTCAGATATTGTACTTGAGTGAAAGTAGAAGTACTCACATCTTGTACTTGAGTAAAAGTAGAAGTACTCAGATCTTGTAGTAAAAGTAGAAGTACTCAGATCATGTACTTGAGTAAAAGTAGAAGTACTCAGATCTTGTAGTAAAAGTAGAAGTACTCAGATATTGTACTTAAGTAAAAGTAGAAGTACCAGAGTGTAGGAATACTCTGTTACAGTACAATTCCTGCATTCAAAATGTTACTAAAGTAAAAGTAGAAAAGTATTCTCATCAAAATATAGTGAAAGTAGCGACAGTAAAAGTAGTCGTTGTGCAGATTGGTCCATTTCAGAATAATATATATGATATGTTTTATAATGATTGATCATGAAAGTGTTCTCAAAGCTGGTGAAGGTGCAGCTAGTTTGAATGACTTTGTATACTGCAGGGTAGCTTGTGGATTTACTCCAGGTGGAACTAAAGTCTGATTTAACACTTGATTAGATTTCACATCATTCATCCACATCTGTGAAGTGACTAAAGGTACTAAATACATGTGGTGGAGTAAAAGTACACCATTTACCTCTGAACTGTAGTGGAGTAGAAGTACACAGTAGCATAAAATGGAGTACCTCAAGAGTACCTGAGTAAATGTACTTCCTACCTCTGAATTTACTGATATAATTTGATCATTTAATTTTCATTATTTTCAAATTCACAGTGTAGATATTTTAATAGCTAGTGATACCTGGATACTAAAACTAATTTATAAAACAATGAAACGAGTTTGTGTGCTTCAACCCTTTTAGTTTTTTGTATTTAGCTATAGATAACTCTAACCTGCGCGCTAGTGAGCACGCTCATGAAGTGTTCGCTGTTCACTGTATGCCTCGCAGCAGGGTTACTGTGCGGAGCGCATAAAGCAGACCCTTCATGCGATAGCGAGCAATCGCAGATGCCGTGCGGGCGGATCAAAAAAATCAGACCTAAATGGCTCGCGAATTATACTCTCTCTCTTCTCTTATCCCTCTTCTCTCATCTCTCTCTCAATGTTGGTTGCAGATGCGCTTTTTTTCAAATTATCCGGTGCTCCTTTTTTGGTGGGGGGGGCGCACATACGCACCAGCTATGTGCAGCCCTGCTTATAACAGATAAAGTATGAAATATTCCATCATGATGTTGGTTGAAAAAAACACATTTAGATTTAGCATGTTTTGAATAATATTTAAAAATGTTGTCCATGAGAGCCAACCCCTTTGTATTCATTTAAAAATAACAACAAATCATTCTGAATCAATCAACCAATCAGTGCATCCTTGTTGTTTAGTTGTATCAAGTTAATGGGTATTTATACTTCTTCCTTTATTCAGCGGTATTTTAGGCTACAACGAGTCAGAATGCATTCTCAGGTTTCATTAAAAACCTTACTTTACTTCTGTCACGTTCATTTTTAACTTGCATCAAGACATTCACATGTGTCCTCTAATACAGGGGTTCCCAAACTTTGCCATGCCAAGGACCCCCATATAGCATTATCCTCTGGCGGGGACCCCCCTGTTGCAATTTTTTTTTTAATGATGTGTACAAGTACCTCGTGATGGAGCATGCAGTGTGTTGCCACTACATTTGGGGCCTTCTGCCTGATCAAAGCTGTCACTCCGCTTTGTTTGCCTGTCTTAGCCACACTGCCCCATCTGAACACACACCCACACAACGAGACTAGTCAAGTCCATTTGAGATGATGGACTCATCTAAAACTTGGAACATGTCTCTTCATGTGGTCCTACCTTCCAGTGATTGCAAAATAATATTTCCTCAACAAAGTTGTCTTCTGATATAAATCTGATGTATGCAAGCAATTCTGCGACATTTGCTACATCCGTGCTCTCATCCAGCTGCAGAGCGAAATATTCACTAGCTCTCACTTGCTCCAAAAGCTGAGCAGATACCCAGTTTCACTCTCAGTTGCGGCAGCTCGATTCTGATTGGATTGAAGGGCGGTCGTGTGATTAAAAAACAAAACATATTAAAAGATTGGCATGAAAGGACACAGATTGATAGATATAAAGTTATAAAAAAAGAAAAAAAACGTAACTTAAAAAAAATCCCATTTCCTTCAAACTTTGCGTGACCCCCCTGGTGCCCCCTGGCGGCCCCCCGGGGGGTCGGGGCCCCCACTTTGAAAAACACTGCTCTAATACACTTGTGTCACTTTCTCTGTTGATTTGTTTTATAGGAAGAGACATGCAAAAACCCAGATAGACTTTATGATGAGGGGGAGAAGAGTATCATCGGAAAACAGCTGGATCAACATCAGTCTACAGCCATGATAGGAAAACCACACACCTGTGACCAGTGTGAGAAGAGCTTCATTGACTCAGGCTCATTGAAGATCCACCAGCGAACCCACACTGGAGAAAATCCTTTCACCTGTGACCAGTGTGAGAAAAGTTTCACGGACTCACGCTCATTGAAGCGCCACCAGATGATCCACACAAAACCACACACCTGTGACCAGTGTGAGAAGAGCTATAGGCAGTCAGGCCATTTGAAGATTCACAAACGAACCCACACTGGAGAAAATCCTTTCACCTGTGACCAGTGTGAGAAGAGCTTTAGCCAGTCAGGCAATTTGAAGATTCACAAGCGAACCCACACTGGAGAAACCCCTTTCACCTGTGACCAGTGTGAGAAGAGCTTTAGCCAGTCAGGCAATTTGAAGATTCACAAGCGAACCCACACTGGAGAAAAACCTTTCACCTGTGACCAGTGTGAGAAAAGTTTTAGCAGTTCAGACTCATTGAAGGGCCACCAGCGAACCCACACTGGAGAAAAACCCTACTCCTGTGACCAGTGTGAGAAAAGTTTCACGGACTCACGCTCATTGAAGCGCCACCAGCGAATCCACTCCTTTGTCCAGTGGAAGAAAGAGTTCAGTGACTCATAGTGTGAAGCTCCACCAGCATACCCACACTGGAGAAAAACCTGACGTCTGTGCTCCCTGTGAAGAGTTTCAGAGAACCAGACTGGATCAACATCAGGCTACAGCCACAATAGGAAAACCACACACCTGTGACCAGTGTGAGAAGAGCTTTAGGCAGTCAGGTCATTTGAAGATTCACAAGCGAATCCACACTGGAGAAAAGCCTTTCACCTGTGACCAGTGTGAGAAAAGTTTCAAGGACTCATGCTCATTGAAGCGCCACCAGATCATCCACACTGGAGAAAAGTCTTTCACCTGTGACCAGTGTGAGAAGAGTTTCTTGACTTCAGGCAATTTGAAGATTTACAAACATACCCACACTGGAGAAAAACCTTTCATCTGTGACCAGTGTGAGAAGAGCTACAGTATAGGCAGTCAGGCCATTTGAAGATTCACAAGCGAACCCACACTGGAGAAAAACCCTACTCCTGTGACCAGTGTGAGAAAAGTTTCAAGCACTCACGCTCAGTGAAGCGCCACCAGCGAATCCACTCCTTTGTCCAGTGGATGAAAGAGTTCAGTGACTCATACAGTGTGAAGCTCCACCAGCCTACCCACACTGGAGAAAAACCTGACGTCTTGGCTCACTGTGAGAAGAGTCTCAGAGAACCAGACCACATGGTAGAACACCTTCACTAGTGCACTGAGACTGTTCAGAAAGAGTGAGGTGGACTGTTTGACACAACTCACAGTTAAAAGATGTTGTGTTGATTTTAAAAGTTGTTCAAATGTTCTCAATAATATTCAAATGATGCACTTAAGTTGTCAACTTGTATTTTGTTTCACAGCAAATACACACACAAAGCTCCCTAAAGAACAAGACACCACAGTCACTTAAATATAAGAATGTTATAAATATGCAACCCTGTCTCCTAAAAATTACGTTCGAACAGAACTAAACTGCATTCTCAATTACGTTTAGCTAGAAACGTATTTTCTCCCACGTTACGTTTGTTATGAACGTATCTCAAATACGTTTATTTTCTACATATCTTCTAGAAACATATCTTCTCCCACGTTACGTTCGTTATGAACGTATCTTAAATACGTTTATTTTCTACATATCTTCTAGAAACGTATTTTCTCCCACGTTACGTTCGTTATGAACGTATCTTAAATACGTTTATTTTCTACATATCTTCTAGAAACGTATTTTCTCCCACATTACGTTCGTTATGAACGTATCTTAAATACGTTTATTTTCTACATATCTTTGCCATTTATTGCCTTGCTTATAATAATGATAATAGTCATTTATAAATATCATTTTAGAGCACACATTTGAAATCGAGAATCGGGCTCGATATATGGTTAAATTAAAATCAGTAGGCGAGGCTGTAATTTCGGCAGCTGTTACTCTCATGAGCGAGGCAGAAAATAATAGTTTTAACATGACAAAAAGCTGCTGTGTCGTTTATTGCACCTCAAAGATTAAAACAAATCCAGAGTTATGTGTTTCTGTACTTCCTCTAAGAAGAAAGGACAGTAACAGAAGAGCTCTGTGGCTTCAGGCTTGATCGCCGTTCAAATGACAGCGTTGGTTTCCCCAAAAGTGGGCGGGGCTGTAAAGTAACGTTTTACTATCATCTATTATTCAAAACCATTCTATTTATTCTAACGTAAATTACATGCCAGTGTTTTATCTTTTTATTTATTTGTTTTTATTTTAAATCGTATAATGTCGGACTTTTTTCCCGTCTGTGAGGAAAATAAATGGGGTTTAGAGCCTCAAAATACTGAAATCTGTATTTTTTAAAATCTTTTCCTTCTAATTTGTTATTCTTTTCTAAATAACACACTGTTATTTACTCAACCATAACACACAATTATCCTTGTTTTTATTTATTCGTTTAATTTTATAATCTTGGGCTTTTTAGCCGTAAATAAAGTCACCGGAAACAGACGGGACATTTCGAGCGATACACACCACAAACCCACCGAACTGATTACCCAAGATCCTCAGCTTGAAGCTCGTTGATTGGATGTTTTAGCCGCAATAAACGCTGGGATATGGTGTTAATAAGTTGTGATATCCGAAAACGAAAAATAAAATAATACCTAATTCAGAGTGTTCTTGCTTTTCTCTTTGGAAGTCATCACATAACGGCATTGTAATACACGGTTCGGCTGCATTAAATATTATACATCTGCCGTAGTTCTTTATTTATAGAGCCCTGATGAGAAGACTTCTAGACAAACATGAGGAACCTCCGCCAAAACTGAATACTTGATGTATATTATGTGTTATTATGCTCCAAATATCTGGAACAAACTCCCAGAAACCTGCAGGTCCGCTACAACTCTGACTACTTTTAAATCCAGGCTGAAGACTTTTCTTTTTGTCGCTGCTTTTAATTGACTGCACTGTAACTTTTATCCATGTACTTTTTTTCTTTTAATGTTTAATTGACTGCCATGTATTTTTTTCTTTTAATGTTTATTTTATTAGCTTTTCTTTTTAATGACTGATTTTAAATGCCATTTTCTTAATCTCTTTCATTTTTTGTAAAGCACTTTGAATTGCCTTGTGTTGAAAAGTGCTATATAAATAAACTTGCCTTGCCTTGATGTGGATCATAAATATATCAACAATTAAACAACATCTTCAATTTCTTTTCACAAAATACGTCTCCTTGCAGTATCAATAGTAATTCGGCTGACTTTTATATTTGATCCAATTGGTAGATAATAGGTTATATTTACACCATAACGGTGCACAGCTGATAGAAAAGGACTTGTAGTTTTTAAAGATATTACTGATTTTCTTTGAATATAAGAATGTAAATACTGAGTTGAGAGAATAGTCAGGGGATTTGGGTGATGGGAGACACATCTATGGATTCAGAATTTCAATAGCGTACCATTAAATGACGGATATACCTTTCTGTCTGTGATGTTTTACAAATCAGATATTAATGTGTAGAAGTAAAACATGTGAAATAATATAGCAATATCCTGTAAAATTATGTAAAAACATGAATACAACTACACATCTTCAGATGTTATACATACATAAGTGTTCTACACTAATAATACAAAGTTATTATTAGTATGCTGTGTGTACCTTGTGTGCACCGCCTAGTGGTTAAAGCACGTTATTGAATTATTTTTGTTGAATAATGTTATTTGATGAAAACAATATTAAGAGCACATACTTTCATAGGGGGAAAGTAGAAGGTCAATGATAGAAATATAGAATATAAAAAGTCAAGAAGATACTATAAGTGATCTCTACAATAAAACAGTTTAGTGCCGGATGTACAAAGATATTAATAGGAGGAGGTGCAAAACAGAAAAACGAATTAACCTTTATTTAAACATTAAAGAATACTTTAGGTTAAGGTCTAATTTTAAACAAGAAAAAAGCTTCGGGGGTATCTATCTACCGATGAATATTAAGCCTGACAAAGTACTTAACGTCTAATATATTGCTTTCCTGCAAAGTTAACTATGTTGAAGCACTTCTTTTAACTGATATTATACACATTAATTATACTCTTATGTATGTAGATAGAATAAGAAATGTGCAGAATATGACAGTTTAATGGTGGAGGTACACACATATTGATAGATGTCTTGTAATGCGCTGTTGAGGAACCTGCAACCCAAGTTGTGTATATGATCAATAAACCTTAGAAAATCTTGAAATCTTGAAAGGGATGTGCAAAATAGCCATTATACAGTTTTTAATTAACTATTAGTAGAGAATAACGAGTAATGAATATACTTTATAGAGATCTGCAGATAAATGTTTCGTCTTCTCAAGCACCACCTATCAAATATCTCTCCTGATTGTTGGCACTTGACAATCACCTTCCCTGAATTTTACTCAGGTGTAACTAAAGTCTGATTTAAGGGTTGTTTATATTTCACATCATTAATCAGAATCTGCAAAGTAACTAAACTAAATGTAGTGGAGTAAAAATACCAGGTTAACCTCTGAATTGTAGTGGAGTAGAATTACAAAGTAAGCTGTCGTGTGGGTATATATTAATGCTACCCATTATGGATATAAGCGATTTTTACCCATTTAGTAATTACATGTTTTAAATGTGTACACACCAATGTGTTTCCTATCGCCTAAACCTCCAGGGCTGTACACAGTTTAATACTGGCAACTTCTAATTTTGGGAAAAACGTCTTTTAAAACTACAATTCCCAGTAGATACGTGCCATAGAGAACATGTTGCGAAACACAATAGCCAGCATGTGTATTTCTCGGGGGGCGTTCGAGTCCAGTTTTGAATAGTCTGCCGTGGTTTCGTTCCATTTCAAAGAGCTTGACGCTCGGCGTAACCTTGGCGCACTGCCACTCCAACATCACGGGGTTTGTCAACGGGACTGTAGTCCCAAACGATAGCTGGGGATTATGGGTAGTGTAGTGTCTTCGGCCATCCTAAATCTCGAAATGTCCCGTCTGTTTCTGGTGACTTTATTTACGGCTAAAAAGCCCAAGATTATAGAATTAAACAAATAAATAAAAACAAGGATAATTGTGTGTTATTGTTGAGTAAATAACAGTGTGTTATTTAGAAAAGAATAACAAATTAGAAGGAAAAGATTTTAAAAAATACAGATTTCAGTATTTTGAGGCTCTAAACCCCATTTATTTTCCTCACAGACGTTTATACGATTTAAAATAAAAACAAATAAATAAAAAGATAAAACACTGGCATGTAATTTACGTTAGAATAAATAGAATGGTTTTGAATAATAGATGATAGTAAAATCTACGTCACTTTACAGCCCCGCCCACTTTTGGGGAAACCAACGCTGTCATTTGAACGGCGATCAAGCCTGAAGCCACAGAGCTCTTCTTTTACTGTCTTTTCTTCTTAGAGGAAGTACAGAAACACGTAACTCTGGATTTGTTTTAATGTTTGAGGTGCAATAAACGACACAGCAGCTTTTTGTCATGTTAAAACTATTATTTTCTGCCTCGCTCATGAGAGTAACAGCTGGCGAAATTACAGCCTCGCCTACTGATTTTAATTTAACCATATATCGAGCCTGATTCTCGATTTCAAAGGTGTGCTCTAAAATGATATTTATAAATGACTATTATCATTATTATAAGCAAGACAATAAATGGCAAAGATATGTAGAAAATAAATGTATTTAAGATACGTTCATAACTAACGTAACGTGGGAGAAAATATGTTTCTAGAAGATATGTAGAAAATAAACGTATTTTAGATACGTTCATAACGAACGTAACGTGGGAGTAAATACGTTTCAAGCTAAACGTAATTCAGAATGCAGTTTAGTTCTGTGGGAACGTAATTTTTAGGAGACAGGGTTGAAATATGTGGTAATTTAACAACAAGCTAAAGCCTACTGATTTCTAAAAGTGTGCATAGAGCCTTTAGTCTCATAAAAGCTGGATAGAGCGTCACTTTGAACCATAAACTATTACCGTTGCTGACTGTACTCATTCAGGCCATTTTACCATCAGAAAGAGGTTCCACAGGGGTCTATCCTTGGTCCATTCATGTTTACATTAGATGTTACATAACTTTTTCCAGAAGCCACACTTTCTCCTTTGACCCCTTCTCTGTTGGGGAGGTGTGTAAGGATCTGAAGGGCATAGACCCCAATAAATCAGCAGACCCAGACAATCTCCCCCCTTGTTTCTTACGTCAAGCTGCAGATATTATAGCCCAACCAGTGTGTCATGTTTTTAATCTTTCTATAACAAACAATGTCATTCCAGATGTTTGGAAAACTGCAAATGTTCTCCCCTTATTGAAAGGTGTTGATCCCATGGTGATGAATAATTACAGACCAATTTCCAAGCTCTCTATTTTAGCTAAAGAACTTGAAAGGCTGGTGAATGATCAAATCAAAGAATATTTAAGCTTGAACAACATTCTATCTCCTCACCTGTCAGGCTTTAGGAAGCAGCACAGTACAGTAACGGCTGCTTTGAAAGTAGTGAATGACATTGTTGAAGGCTTGGACGCAAAGAGCTACTGTGCTGCCCTTTTTATAGACTTATCCAGGGCATATGATACTGTGGACCATGGCATTCTATGCCAGGAGTTACCCCATATAGGCCCGTCTGACCAAGCTGTTGGTTGGTTTTCAAACTATCTCTCATATCGCAAGCAATGTGTATAATTCAGCGGTCTCTCCTCAAGCTTTCTTAATGTGCCCAGAGGTGTTCCTCAAGGTTCGGTCTTGGGACCCACCCTTTTTACAATTTATATAAATGATGTGTGTCAACATATTGATGCCTCTGTACATCTCTATGCAGATGATACTGATCTATACTGTTGTGCTAGCACTGTTGCCCTTGCATTTGAACGTCTGCAGTCTGCTTTTGACACTTTTCAGTCACACCTGTTCCACCTCAGGTTGGTGTTAAATTCAGACAAGATAAAAGTCATGTTTTTTTCCAAGAAGAAAAAGTTACCAAATGTTCTTCCCTGCATCATGTCTGCACAGCATAACCCCATTGAAGCTGTTAAAACCTACAGATACTTAGCAGCGACGTGCAGGCAGGGGAGGCAGAGCCTCCCCTGTCATACTCCAATGTAACGGAAAAACTAAATAGTAATAATAATAAAATGTCTCCACTGATCTGTGATGTAAATGTGATTTATATATGATTCCAATCGCTTTTTATAGTCAAAATCAGCAAATTTGCCGAGCTCCGCTACAACTACGGGTAGCGATGAGAAGTGAGGCAGGGACGAGCTCTGCCTCTCGTAAGCCCACAGTAACTGGCTGGAGCGCGGGCACTAATTTAACGCGGGCACTTATTTTGTGAGCGCGCTCAAGCCAGTTACTGTGGGGTGAGGTGAGGCACAGATGAGCTCTGCCTCACCTCAGAATGCGGCACCCCACAGAAACTGGCTGGAAAGCGGGCCATAAGCGCATGCCTGCACCATCTCACTGTAGGTCACCAATGTAATGTTTGTAGATCCCTTTATTACATTTATCCTCGCCATCCATAGTCTCTAAATAACTTATTTCACGTATATATGATAATTAGGCTCGCTGGTCTCATCATACAACGGCAATGAAAAAAGCACCAGGGGAGGCAGCCACAACCTCTGCCGCACTGAAGGGGGCGCAAGTGAGCCCACAGGTTCTTGTTGCTACTGTTATTCAAACTAGACTTTTTAAACTACAGGAAGATAAGGAGGACTTTTACAAAAAAGCAATAGAGATTGTTGTCCAGAAGGATAGCATGGACTTCATCTTCAAGTCAAGGTAAGACCTCAATTGTAATGAAAATGGGATCTTACTAAGAAAGAACAATCCAATATTTAGATTTTGGGTATCCTTTTGTTTAAAATGAATTGAAGCATCAGACTAAAAAAGCTTTTGAAAATAACCGAATATTTCGATTAAGGTCAAAATATGATATTTGTAAATCTGACTGAAAGAGTCAGTGCCTCACCAGCCATGAACCTCACCGCACGTCACTGATACTTAGGCATCACTAGATGAAAACCTCTGCTTTAAAACTCATATTGACAATCTTTTAGGGAAACTGAAATTAAAAATGGGATTCTTTTTTAGATACTTCTCCACAAGTGCTAGGAAACGGCTTGTAGCTGCCACATTTTTGCCGCTCTTGGACTACGGGGATGCTGTGTACATGAACGCCTCAGCTCACTCCCTTCATCTGCTGGACGCTGTTTACCATGGGGCTCTGAGGTTCATAATCAACTGTAAACCCCTCACACACCATTGCACACTGTACTCTTTAGTTAACTGGACATCACTATCAATGCTCAGATCTCTGCACTGGTACAAATTCATCTATACCGCTATGCTGGGACTGCTGCCCCTCTACATATGATATCACACAAACAGTACAGCTAGACTACGATCTCACAATTACATCACTCAGTACGCACGGAGCTTGGGAAAAAAGTGTCACCACTGATCAGGTCTCTCTTGAGAATGAGACCCTGTGTCTCAATGAGATTTTCACCTGTATAAATAAAGGCTAAATACAATTTATTTAATTTGTTTTACTCAGACAGATAATAGTTACAAATCAAACACATCAAAAAGCATGTTAATGGCAGCGCCATATAGACTGAGAGTTATGTCATCTCCGTTCACTCCAATTGACCATTTTTTAACAGAAATGGCGGATCGTGTAGCCTCTCAATCGTTCCCCGGAAGTTAGCGCCAAGCAGGGGCGTCGCCTGGACCTGGAAACATTCGGGGCTTAGCCCACAGTGGCGGCGCTACAGTCGAATTTTCTACTGCAAGACTCCCGACACGCAGATACACAATTGCACCATCTGGTGTCACAAACGTGTGCCTGCATTAGCTTTGTTACGGCAATGCATTGTGGGAGATTCTCATAGCACCTGAGGATCACTTGAGGGTAAGGTGCCTGTATTATCTCGGAGGACAAAATGTATGTTTTTATTTTATAAGGACAATAACGTGCTGTTGTGTTTGTTTAGTTTAATGTTAATTGTTTAATGCTCACAGTAACATGTTTTTAGTGTGATTGGCTATTTGTTTTATATGATTTATCAACGTGATCATCAATAGCTAATCTGAGCACCTTTTATGCTGTCCATTGAAATGCAGGTATGTGAGTTTTGTACACCAGTTTATTTATGTTTAATGTTTCACATTGCTCCACATGATGCCTTGACTACAAAGTCTTCCATGTTTCTACGCTTCTTCCTCTGTCACAGTTTCGGAATATCAAGATCATTGCACAGGGCCTTGGTCTTGTCATAGACCTCATGTGCTTTCTTGTTACTTCGGTAACTTTTCAGTGTGTTCTCAACTGCTGTTTTGTAATCTACTGCCTGCACCAAGTCAAGTGTTTCTTTCTGCAGGTATTTGTGCAGGCCCTGAGTGGTTGAGAGCAGTGTCTGGAACATGACAGCATGCAGATGGTACTGAATTTTCAAAGCTTGCTTTCCAGTCCCTTTGCTAGAGGGGCTGAAAGGCTCCCTAAAGTCTTGATCAAAGCAGGGAGTTTTTTGACATGCCCAGCGAACAAGTTGTTTGTCCCCTACCTCTAGCTGTTTCTGAAATGTTTGCAATCTCTGATGGTGGAAAGAGATGTGGAGAAGAAAGAGTAGAGACACTCCAGGAGATCAACGCAGGTATGTGAGTTTTGTACACCAGTTTGTATAAGTTTAATGTTTCACATTGCTTGTGAAAAATATACTACCACTATACGATCACTGATGTTTTGTTGTTGACTGGACACTTATTTTGTAAAAGAGATAGCATGAGAGGATCTCTTAAGCAATGCAGCTCACGTGTCCTTTTTATATGCTGTCCATTGAAATGCAGGAAAGTAATCACCAGCTCTGAGTGATCTGTTGACGAGGGGACACTACACCGGAGTTACATAAGCAGAGATAAAGTGCTATTTTTGGGGGAACTCACCTCCTCTGGGGTCCCCCAGGAAGACTTTTTTATATATTATATATATAAATATTGAAGTTAAAAGCATCAATCTTGTGCACTTTGAGAGCAGCATTAAGAGATATGGATACATCTCTCAACACTCATATGTCAAAAGAAATCAAATAATCAGAATCAGAAACGGGTTTATTATTTACAAACACTTCATTTTCCAATTAAATCATAAACTATGTCAAATGATTAGAAGTAGTTAGTAATCAGATTAAACAGAAAACAGGGATGGAAGGAGGAAATAATAATCCCTCATCTCTTGCTGTTTGCGGTTGAAATGATCTCTTTTGCTGGCCAAACATGCTGGATGGAAAGCAGTGATGTCTCACTTGCCTTGGCCCTGTATCTGCAGTCCCTAAATCAGTCATGTTACTCATTGACTCTTGTCTGTTCTGGTGTTCCTGTTCATTGTTGTCTCCATTGTTGTTCTTGTCTGTTGTATCTCCTTCTTGTGTGTCCCTTTCTCCTGTTCTCCTTTCTTCATCCTCTACTCTGTTTGGCTCATCTGTAATGACTGTGTAGGTAAACACAAACAAGTATGTAAGTCAATCAGTTTCCAGCTCTGTCAAATAAATGAATTTCAAGATACACAAATGTGTCTTCATTAAAATGAGTGTCACCACACTCTCACAAAATGTAATACTAACCAATTGAAAATAGTTAAATTTACATTGGAAACCTCTTGTAGATATCACTATTAAGAGTAGTTATCTGCCAATAGGACAGAATAATTCCTATACAAATGCAGTTTGAGTAATTCACTTAATATATTCACTTAACACTTTAATATAGTCATTTTCACTTAATACTCTAATATAGTCATCTTTCTGCATTCAACACTAAGGAAAGCTGTACAATTTGACATGATAATGAGAAAAAAAGGCCTCCGACAATGCAGATAATTTTTTGATCATATCAATTTTAAGATGCGGGTGAAGGCTTAATATTTGGGAGCACAGTGTCCCTTGCCCCCTTTCAGGAGCCCCACTGGATTGGCTTTGATCTGAAATATTTGTATATAAAGCTTGTTAGCTGGCTGTCCATCTCATAATGTTCACATAGAAACTAGCTGTCAATAGGAAATATCAATCAGAAGAATTATAATTTCATGCAAATATCTGTCACAAAAAGAGGTTGCACATTTAAATGCAGGTGTTGTTATGGCAACGTCAGTGGCCAAACAGCCACATTTACTGCTGCAAATACGTTTAAACATGCTGTTGACACGCAAAGCAGTGGCAACTATGCCACCATTTCAGCTGACTTTTCCTCAGAAATACTGTCACATAACATCCATATATATTTCAGTGCTAGGTTGATGCTTAGCTAAGCTAACTATGAAACACTTTAACTGACAGGACTCAGGATCAACTGTGTAATGTAAGGTAGCTTCTAGCTTCATGTCGAACACTGACAGTAAGTCAACATTTCCCAGAGAGCTTTCTTTGAAAACACCAGGTAATGCTAAAAAACACAACATTTGGATTGTATGACAAAGTGTTTATTTAATATATCTGGCTAGCTATAGCTACTTGCTAACGGTTTAGCTTACCCCCGCGATTCAAAGTAACGTCAACGTAGCTATAATTTATGCTTTGCTTACATGTTGACATAACTTGTAAGTTTACTGACATGTACATACCTTGTTCATCTGGCTCAGGTGGTGGCTCTGGGGTTGTTGAGAATTGCCGTATTTTTTATTAAAAAAATGTCTAATGTCCATCTTCAGAAACTACGCGTCCGCGGCTGAAAGTTTAAAGTTCAAACACTGTCACAGAGGAGAGGTACGTACCTGTCAGCCAATAAAACACGTTTATTTCCATGCAACTCTCTGGTTGGTCTGGTGGTGTCTTGCCTCTGTTGCATTCACTGAACACGGGAAATGACAATCCTGCCGTCCTCTAGGTAAAGTACGGTTAATGTATTATATTATTGAGGGAGAATTTGTCCGGGGCTTAATAAAAAACATCCGGGGCCCCAGGCGACGCCCATGGCGCCAAGGCTAACAGAGCTAGAGAGTTGCAGCATAATAGACCGTTCGTGACGGACTTTTAAAGGTAAGAAGAAGTTTAAAGATTTATATTGCGGATATTATCTGTACATCTGATTCAAATTAACATGTGTATTAAAGGATGTCAGTGGATTATCCCTAAATTAGTAGATTTAGGGAACGTTTACAGATAACAGATTAAGCTAGGATACCGAAGCAAGTTAGCAACAGACGTTGAACAGCCTTTTAATTGTAAATTCCGTTCTCTTAATGTCATTTCGTCCAACGTTGTTGAATTAGAGAAGAGGGGCTTCTAAACGGGATTGTATGCGGGGGTGGAGGGAGTTAAATATTAGATAAATATAACTTTGGTGCGTGTAAGAGTGAGTGTTTTTAGCAGAGCCATATTGTGTCCTTGTGATTATGTTGATTATTACCTGTCTGTATAATGTTGCAGCTCAGCTGATTTCGGATTGATGGCAAAGGGAGAGGGACTTAAGTGAGAGTGAAAACACAAGGTAAGTTTAATACTACTGTTTTATATAAGTAAACACCTTATCTCCCCAAGGCAATTTCCCATCCAATAGGTGTGCTATATAGGTGTGTATAACCCTTTCTCCTGTCTGTTACTCCCTCTTTCAGCACAAGAACCAGAGGGGGATTCAATGGAGCCTGAATACCTGCACTGAGACCCTCACCCTGCACCCTGAGTCTCAACTCTCAGTGTTTTTCAAGCCTTTCCCTGTTTTTTTGTATTAAACAAAACATTAAGCTTTCCCAATGGTGTGGTTTTCGTTTTGTGAAAAAGTGCAAATGCAGTGTTTGTATATAATTACATCACATATTTTTTTGCTGTTGGTCGTGAAATTGCTCCTGCTGACCTGAGCCAGCCATTTTTCCCTCCGCTCTGTGTCAGTGGGGAAGCCGTACATTCGTACTCCTTTCTCAGAGCGATTTGAGCATCCCCAGGCAGCACAGCAAACCATGGTGGCGACTAGGAGGCAGCACAGCAAACCAGGATAACACGGAGGAAAAGGCACAGACAAACTGCATGATATGCTATTCAATGTTTATTGAATTCCATGTATTTGCAATGGATGTTCCTAAAACAACACATTTAACATCATCATCATGCTGCTGCTGCTAGTCCTTTGATAGTCACCTGTCGGTCTCCTGTCCTTTCTGAAAGCCATAAAGATGACATTAGTCATTTAGATAACTTGTGCCCTCAATTACCATGGGATTACTGAAACTACCATGAATTTAAGAAAATGGTAGAAATTAATCTAATCTGAATTTTAAAGCATTACTTTAGAACCCCTCCCTCTAAATGTATCAATACACATTAGAAAGTGATGCTCCTGACTACCATACAAGTTTAAGAAGATAATATTGGTTTTAAAGAATTCAAAGCTATAAATAAACAGCAACAGGCTCTTTAACCAAGGCACTGTTAGCCTAACATGTAAACTAGTTGTTCACACTAATCCTAATATTATCACTTAATATTAGAACATTCTATTTTATTTTTTAAAACATATTGATGTAAATACATACACATTTGATTTGTTGTATAAATATTGCAAATCAAAACCTTTATTCACTAATAATTACCAAAAATCATAGTTCTATCTCTTGTTATCAATGCATTCACATTGCCCGACATGAACCACGTGACGATAACCGTTTTTGGACTTCCGTTGTCGTAACTCTTCTATCTATATGGCGCTGGTTAATGGTAGCATTCTGCCCTATATTAGAGCTGTGAGATGATTGGTTAAAAAAAACACAATGGTGCTCTAGGAGGAGATTCAAGTGATAAGGTGGGGTGGGGGGGGGGGGGGGGGGTTACCTTGGTTGGTGATTGGCTAATGGTTACACAAGCCAAAAAATCGTTATGACATCATAAAGTGGCCAAAATCTGATCACCTCATTTCCAGACAGGTTTTTATAGAAATGGATCAGGACAAAAAGTGAGCAACATTTATTTGTTATTTTCCTGAAAGTATCTCTTAACACAGAGAGGACACATCTTTATGCATAGAAGTCATGTAAAAGTGAATTTTGCACACTATATTTAAAATAAGAGTTAGTCTGAGCAATAAACTGCTGATCTAGTAGTTTCTTCCTTTAACCGCTCCCTTTCTTCTTCTTGCAGAAGTGATCCGCACCCGGCTACGGGAGGAGGGCACCAAGTATAACTCCTTCTTCCAGACTTTAAGAACAGTGCCCAGAGAGGAGGGGTACCGCGGCCTCAACACCCACCTGGTGCGACAGATCCCCAACACGGCCATCGTCATCTCCACCTACGAGCTGGTGGTCTACCTCCTGAACGGTTAAAGCCTCTCCCCCTCCCATACCTAGTACTCATAACCCTGCCCCTGATCGGAGACGAAAGCTGACTGCACCCCCGCCTGAAGAGGACAGAGACGGTGATCTTTACCACTGACACAGGGCGGGGGGGTCAAAATAAGTTTTATAACCAAAGGGTCTGTCACGAGGAGGAGGATCCAGGCGGTCCTCATTGGTTCGGGGGTTTATCTAACTCATTTTCTCACATTTAAGGCATGTGTGTTGCTTTTGCACTACAACAAAATGTCGTTAATAATCTTGTATATGATCCGCATTTAAGGGAATTCATTAGTTTATAGTTTGCTCAATGTGCAGTATTGCTGTTAAAATTCAGACAATATTATATAATATATTTATTGTGAGGAGTAGTTTATGTTTTTGCTGCTTATTTTTAAAACACTGTTTGAATTAGAACCTTTTTTTGTAACTTTATTTTTAATTTTCCGGTTTTTTTAAGAAGAAAAAAACACAGACAGTATTGCAGATAAAAGTATACTTCAGGACAATGGTGGATTTTGCATACAATACATCAAAGTAACATACATAGCACAACCCTCTATTTAAGCTAGAGGGAACAGATGACACAAATACAACAAAGACAAATCAAACTTGAATTGGAACCTTTAAATTGTGTTACCATGGAAACACCAGTGCATCTTTAGAACCTGACCCGCGTGAAGACGTCCATCAACCCGGCACAAGTTATTTAGCGCGTTCACACCGGAGTACTTTTACCTGTTCTTTTCCCGTTTAGTTCCGTTAGTGCCTGGCATTTTGCGTTGACACCAAAAAGAGTACTTAGTTCCGATAACTTTTACCCCCATTTTTAGTGCCTGATATACAGTGGCGGTTCTAGACCAATTTGACTGGGGGGGCCACTAAGGGGACAGTTATTTTCTGAGGGGGGCACAATAAATGCAGGACGAAAAAGAGAACTAGACAGTATCAAGTAATTGCGCATAAGAAAACAATGCAATCCAGTTATTGGTATTTGTTTCAGTACACTTATTTATTTCAGATAGATCTTATAGTTATTACTGTTAGCTTCAGCTTAAGTTATAGTGCAATGTTTGCACTAACACCATATTTATATAAAAATAAAGACAATGAACAGTTACATCTCTACTTTACATAAGGGTGTCTGCACAATCTCACATTACAGCAACAAAATCCTGCGGTTTTTGGCAAACCGAGTACCAGAGAATACACATTTTTTTTAAAAAGAAAAAAAAGTCATTGTTAGGGGGGCCGCGGGTCAGTGTTAGGGGGGCACTGGCCCCCCCTAGAACCGCCCCTGCTGATATACCCATTTCACACCAAGGCTTTCCCCTTCTAGCTCCGTGCTATAGCTTTTCCGTGCTGCGTCATTGCGTCATCGTTTTGCGTCATGACGTAACCGTTTGCGTGCCTGCTTCATAAAGTCAAACCGCGCGGAAGCACCTCACATCGACAACAACAACAATGGTTGATTGTATTGAAGCCCTACTCGTTTTGGTTTTGCTCTGTCGAAACTAAATGGAACAAATGGGACGACGTTACTACCAACTTTACAGTCGTTACATGCTACATTCAAGACTTCTTTACAATCATCATCATCAACTTCAACGACGATTCGGTAGGAGAAAGAAGGCACATATACGTCCTATTTGATGGCGTTAGAGCTAGCTGTTGTTAACCTCTGTATGCGCCAAGCTCAAAATACCCAGCTTTGCAGCATTAATTACTATGGTATAACCAGTGTCCCTGCTGAAAAAAACAGCTTAGACCAACAAGGCTGGTCAGGCTGGTTTAATATTAGGCTGGATTAGTTAGCTGCTTAAGAGGCGTTTTGGACACTTTAGCTGGTCAGGATAGCTGGTTTGGTCACAGTGTTCTAGCTGGTCACCATTAGCTGGTCGGGATAGCTGGTAAAAGCTGGTGGTCACAGTGGTCTAGCTGGTCACCATTAGCTGGTCAGGATAGCTGGTAAAAGCTGGTGGTCACAGTGGTCTAGCTGGTCACCATTAGCTGGTCGGGATAGCTGGTAAAAGCTGGTGGTCACAGTGGTCTAGCTGGTCACCATTAGCTGGTCAGGATAGCTGGTTTAGCTGGTGGTCACAGTGGTCTAGCTGGTCACCATTAGCCGTTCGGGATAGCTGGTAAAAGCTGGTGGTCACAGTGGTCTAGCTGGTCACCATTAGCTGGTCAGGATAGCTGGTTTAGCTGGTGGTCACAGTGTTCTAGCTGGTCACCATTAGCTGGTCAGGATAGCTGGTTTAGCTGGTGGTCACAGTGGTCTAGCTGGTCACCATTAGCTGGTCAGGATAGCTGGTTTAGCTGGTGGTCACAGTGTTCTAGCTGGTCACCATTAGCTGGTCAGACTGGTATGATCTTGAGTAGAACTTTAGCTGGGATTACTTGATGGTTAAGCTGGTCATATATGATGATGAAACATTCTCACCCAATTGCAGTAGCTCAATGAACATCTATCATTTCAGAGCACCTACCTTACCAGAATGTATTGTCTGTAAATAAATACTCATACATCAAATGATTAGAAGCAGGTATATAATTTATAACACACAATGAACATTAACACACATTTCAAAAAACTTCAAAACTTCATACTTTTAAGCAGTTTTCTTCAACTGTTTCTTTCCGCTTTTCACAAGGTCCTGTATTTTTTGTGAAATGTAGTAACCGGCCAACTTCTCCCTCTCGATCTTCTCCACGTTTTGTGAATTCAGCCATCCTCTGAAGCACTCTTCAAAAAGAAAGGAAAAACAGATGAACTTTTAGCTTTGTGTTATGATTACTGAAATATGTGCACTGTGAGAAGAAAAATGTATCAAATTTAGTTTTGAACATTCACTGTGATTGGGTTTATTATCCACGCAATACACGGCATTACATTTTTTTCTTAATAACCCTTTCGTGCATAGAGGTCACTACAGTGGACAGCTATTCAAAAGGTGTTTTCTTGTATATGCATTGCAGCGACGTGCAGTCAGGGGAGGCAGAGCCTCACCTGTCATACTCCAATGTAACGGAAAAACATGAAAAACTCAATAGTAATAATAACATGTCTCCACTGAACTGTGTTGTAAGTGTGATTTATGTATGATTCCATTCCCTTTTTATAGTCAAAATCAGCAAATTGGCCGAGCTCCGCTACAACTCCTACATGGGAGCGATGAGGAGTGAGGCAGGGACGAGCTCTGCCTCATTTAAGCCCACAGTAACTGGCTGGAGCGCGGGCACTTATTTTGTGAGCGCGCTCAAGCCAGTTACTGTGTGGTGAGGTGAGGCACAGATGAGATCTGCCTCACCTCAGAATGCGTCACCCCACAGAAACTGTCTGGAAAGTGGGCCCTAAGCGCATGCCTGCTCCATCTCACTGTATGTCACCAATGTAATGTTTGTAGATCCCATTGTTACATTTATCCTCGCCATCCATAGTCTCTAAATAACTTATTTCACGTATATATGATATTTAGGCTCGCTGGTCTCATCATACAACGGCAATGAAAAAAGCACCAGGGGAGGCAGCCATAACCTCTGCCGCACTGAAGGGGGCGCACGTGAGCCCACAGGTTCTTGTTGCTACTGTTATTCTACGCAGAGACGGTAGACGCAAACAACAAGCTAGACTTTTGAAACTAGAGGAAGATAAGGAGGACTTTTACAAAAAAGTAATGGAGATTGTTGTCCAGAAGGATAGCATGGACTTCATCTTCAAGTCAAGGTAAGACCACAATTGTAATGAAAATGGGATCTTACTAAGAAAGAACAATCCAATATTTAGATGTTGGGTATCCTTTTGTTGAACAGTCTGTTTAAAATGAATCGAAGCATCAGACTAAAAAAGCTTTTGAAAATAACCGAACATTTCGATTAAGGTCAAAATATAATATTTGTAAATCTGACTCTGAAAGAGTCAGTGCCTCACCAGCCATGAACCTCACCGCACGTCACTGATGCATTGTTTTTTTTTGCATAGTTGCACCATGAGCCACTACATAGGACCCTATTACATCATCCCATACACTGCTACTCAGTGCCAAGTCAGTGGAAGTGCATGATACATGTCTCTAAACCAAGATGGACGACAGAAAGCCACATGGACCAAGTCACCCATCTATATCTTGCCAATCCTTTTATGGAAAGCGTCCCCTGCAGGTATAACAAATGTGGTGACATCAAGTAACAACTAAGGAATGATATAATTCATAAATTATCAAAATATTGATGTTATGTTTGCACAAAATCATGATTAACCAACTGTCCACTACAGTGGACGTCATGCATCACTGGCTATATTTCAACTACAATTCGTACTGGTACTGCTGCTGTTGTTCCCAGGGCCGTCCCTCCCTACAGGCAGATCATGCAGACTGTGTTGGGCCTCACCTTGTGGAGGGGGCCACACCTTGCGCTTATGTGGTGCAATTAGGGTGGCTCGGCACGGTTTCACCGCTGCGAGGCTCCACTAGCACTCATCAAATAACTGTGCGTGGGGCCTCAAATTGGCCCCTGGCCCTGGTCATTCTTGAAAATACTTCATCTGCAATATCTTTTTGGGCCGCAAATCAATATACTTATGTTATTATAATGTAATTTTAAGTTTGCACATCTTTATTTATCATTTTTTCAAAATGTACATCTCTTCAGTTCAAACCCTGAGTGGACGTATAAAAATCTCTTTGAAAAAACTAGATAAAAAAAAAAAAGTTCAAATCTCGTTTTTCATGCCCCAAGAGCAATAATAACACTTGGTAAAAAAATCCTGACTGAGGTTTTCATAATTCATGCATGAAAGGGTTTACATTATTTAATTTCATATTCTGTTCTTGTAAATATCATATCATATTCTATTATATTAAATGTATATAAACTTTTTGCACTACTTTTTATTTTGTATTTTATTATGTATGTTGCATTGTTGGAGGAGCTCAGGTCAGAATAATTTCATTGACATTTCTACACTGTAGCTGCTGAGTAGGGATCGACCGATATGGCTTTTTCAAGGCCGATACGATACCGATTATTAGTAATCAAGGAGACCGATAACCGATATTTGGAACCGATATACATTTGCAGTAAAATCAGAAAATCTTGGCGTCAAAATGTAGAATAACACAAACTCCAACACAACTCAACACAACTTCTTTGAAATGCATTTAAGCATATATTATAGGGCTGTGCGATTATGGCAAAAATCATAATCACGATTATTTGGGTCAATAATTGATATCACGATTATTTTGACGATTATTCATTGACCATTTATTGAACTTTAAAACAAATAATATTTTACCAATAAACAAGATCAACAAATATGTTGGAGCGCACTTCCAAAACCATACTAAACATATATTATTAATATGATAAATAAAAATAAATTAGACCAAAATAAATGAAATCAAACATGTTGCAGTGCACTGTCACAACCTACTGAACACTCCTTAACATATAGCCAACGTTTTGGTAAAACATATTCAACATATTCCACTCAGTTAAACGTTGAAGGCTGGCCAACCGTCATGGTCCAGAAGTAACAGGAAATAAATGTTGAACTACAATTTAAGACCAAATAAAAATGTTTAGGCCACCATGGCAAATGCTGGTAGGGCTGCTCATGTCATCTCTTAAAGATTGTTTGCAAGAAACACCAGCCTGTTTACATGGTCTGGTTTCAGAGATGAGCGCAGGCAGGTGACGATATTGCCACCTGTACTGAAGACCCTCAGCCACGCCCCGACACAGGGGGTGACGCCGGCCAATCACAAAGCTTTGATGCGTTCAAGTGCATTATTCTGGCACAGGAAGATTATGTTACAGGACATTAACGATAAAACAGAATATTGTTGTTCTATTTTTAGACACATCTCGAGATCGACTGGTTGGGCACCCCTGGGCTAGACCATAGGTCTGTTGTGGTAGCAAAGTAGTCAGCTGAAGCCACATCTCTCTCAACTTCCCCACGGCATTTGTCATATAGTGCAGGCAGCGCAGACCTGCTGAAATAATACCGAGACGGCATCGCGTAACGCTTGTCCAACGTGTTGACAAGTTGCTTAAAGCCCTGGTTGCTAACAGTGCTAACTGGGCACATATCTTTAGCGATGTGAAATGTAAAGGCAAAGTACTTGCAAATAGTGGAAATAGTTTTACCCTTCTTTGTAACGAGTTGCTGCTCTTGTTCTGACATCTTCGCTCGCGCTGAACACTCACAACACATGTCACTCCCACGTGGCCGAGTGGGCTTTTAGGGAGGGGCGAAAGCGCACCGAGCAAATCGTATTTTGTCAATTATGCTGTTTTCATAATCGTCGCAAGCCGTAATCGCGATTAAAATACGATTAATTGCACAGCCCTAGTATATTATGTTTAATGAACTTTTAAACATCTTACAACTGGTTCCCTCTCTGTGCCCTTTTCTTTAGTGCAGTCATCTGCAATGAGTTAGAGAGAGACAAGAAGTGGGGCTGCAGGCTGACATGCTTAACTAACAATAATGCTTAATTTATTAGATCTGTCTATCTAGCATAACATCCCAATAAGCTGCTAGCAACTGCAAAACACTAGTGCTAGCTAATGTTTTGCAAACTATTAAAAGTGAGGCTCTCACAGTAGACCTAACGTTAGTCTAGTAGCCTCACTTCTAATATTTTGCTAAACATTTGCTAGATACATGTTGGCTAGCTAATGAGCTTCACATATCAACCTGAAAAACTGCGAGGCTCCACTCGCAGCCCCCCCCCCCCCCCCCTCCGCACCACAGTTACTCCGCTGCGAGACGCTGCACGCACCCCCAACTCTGACTGACTTCCCGCGTCCCTGTGTAACTGGGAAACTGATAGAATTGGATCATAAGATTGTGGTGTTTTTGCAACTTAGCATAGGGGATAGGGATGTTTATTGAACTTCGGTTTAACACATGTATGGCTCTGCCGCTCAGCGCTGCTGCTTGCTTCAGTCTGTGTCTGCGTTCTTTCGCACCTGCCTGTAATCTGAGAAGGTCCCGCCTCTCTGGCTCCCGCCCGGAAAATCTTCAGTAATAGCCTATCAGATAGCGCTGTGGGCGGGACATTGCTCGTGTACACAGAGTGGTGACTGCAGCCAGAGAAACGGCCGCATCAGAGCCAACGTTTTATCGGCAATTTGATTTTTTTTAAAAGGCCGATACCGATAATCGGTCAAATGCGGAATATCGGCCCCGATAATTTAATTTTAAAGTTCAACCGCATATTATATAGACTATATCAGCGCCACACCTGCGTAACACATGGTCCCTCTTGTCTGAACCATTTTTTAAGCGATTTGAAATCTATTCTTGTCGACTTGCAGCCTAAATACAAAGATAACTCTACTCTACCACTGCTTACCTCTAATGAGCCTTGGTAGAACTAGTGTCTGAGTCATGGGGTCCAGAACTGACTGAAGACATGTGGAACAGAGGACAGGCATGGTTCGATGTACAGGGAACTGGAACTTTGAACAGGTGTTTTCATCTTTTCTGCCTGAAGATTCACAAGTTCTTGATCAGGTGTTTGATGTGGGCTGGCATGATCCTTTCTGCAGCGATGAATAAAGAAAACATTGTTAATGATGGTAACAACAATAATATTAGTATAACTATTTATATAGCACTTACACAATTGCAAAGTGATTCTCACAACAAAAATAAAGAACAAAACAATACCAACAATAACAAAACTAATTAAAACTGCGGTCGCACTTGTGCGCGCAGTGATGAGCGGGCCATCGCGTCCGTGCGCCTGTCGGGGAGGGCGGCAGGTCGTCCCGGCGTCAAGCAGACGCGCGCGAGTCCTGGGAAATTAGCCGTTTCTCATTTCTATAATTTTCGCGTCCCAGACTCCCAGGTCCTCCGGCAGCGACCCGGAAACGGATTTCGGCGCGCCGTCTCGAAGGATAACAAATTTCTCTAATGGCTCGTCGAGGATCGATTATCGAGGAGGCTGTCTGGAGTAGCCGTAACCGAGGATACACTGATTTAAAGGAGAGAGGAGTCTCTCTGGAGGAGCTATAACCGAGGGTACACTGAAGTATTCTCCTGAGACGATTTCAGCCAACAGTGATGTTCAAAAGAGGTGTGACGCATGGCTGGACTTACAGTGGGGCAAAAAAGTATTAGTCAGCCACCAATTGTGCAGGTTCTCCCACTTAAAAAGATGAGAGGCCTGTCATTTTCATCCTAGGTATACCTCAACTATCAGAGACAAAATGAGAAGAAAATCACATTGTCTGATTTTTAAAGAATTTATTTGCAAATAATGGTGGAAAATAAGTATTTGGTCAATAACAAAAGTTCATCTCAATACTTTGTTATATACCCTTTGTTGGCAATGACAGAGGTCAAACGTTTTCTGTAAGTCTTCACAAGGTTTTCACACACTGTTGCTGGTATTCTGGCCCATTCCTCCATGCAGATCTCCTCTAGAGCAGTGATGTTTTGGGGCTGTCGCTGGGCAACACAGACTTTCAACTCCCTCCAAAGATTTTCTATGGGGTTGAGATCTGGAGACTGGCTAGGCCACTCCAGGACCTTGAAATGCTTCTTACGATGCCACTCCTTCGTTGCCCGGGCGGTGTGTTTGGGATCATTGTCATGCTGAAAGACCCAGCCACGTTTCATCTTCAATGCCCTTAATGATGGAAGGAGGTTGTCACTCAAAATCTCACGATACATGGCCCCATTCATTCTTTCCTTTACACGGATCAGTCGTCCTGGTCCCTTTGCAGAAAAACAGCCCCAAAGCATGATGGTTCCACCCCCATGTTTCACAGTAGGTGTTCTTTGGATGCAACTCAGCATTCTTTCTCCTCCAAACACATCTAGTTGAGTTTTTACCAAAAAGTTATATTTTGGTTTCATCTGACCATATGACATTCTCCCAATCCTCTTCTGGATCATCTAAATGCTCTCTAGCAAACTTCAGACGGGCCTGGACATGTACTGGCTTAAGCAGGGGGACACGTCTGGCACTGCAGGATTTGAGTCCCTGGCGGCGTAGTGTGTTACTGATGCCTTTGTTACTTTGGTCCCAGCTCTCTGCAGGTCATTGACTCGGTCCCCCCGTGTGGTTCTGAGATTTTTGCTCACCGTTCTTGTGATCATTTTGACCCCACGGGGTGAGATCTTGCGTGGAGCCCCAGATCGAGGGAGATTATCAGTGGTCTTGTATGTCTTCCATTTTCTAATAATTGCTCCGACAGTTGATTTCTTCACACCAAGCTGCTTACCTATTTCAGATTCAGTCTTCCCAGCCTGGTGCAGGTCTACAATTTTGTTTCTGGTGTCCTTTGACAGCTCTTTGGTCTTGGCCATAGTGGAGTTTGGAGTGTGACTGTTTGAAGTACACAGCAAGTGAATACATGTGTTACTGGTATATTTGGTAAGTGGGACCCATATTGGTTACAAGTACACAGCAAGTGAATACATGTGTTAATGTATAATATGCGGAAAGTGGGCGCCCGTATTGGTTACAAGTACAGCAAAGTGAATACTTGTGTTACGTGTAATATGCGGAAAGTGGGACCCATATTGGTTACAAGTACACAGCAAGTGAATACATGTGTTACTGTGTAATATTTGGTAAGTGGGACCCATATTGGTTACAAGTACACAGCAAGTGAATACATGTGTTACTGTGTAATATTTGGTAAGTGGGACCCATATTGGTTACAAGTACACAGCAAGTGAATACATGTGTTAATGTATAATATGCGGAAAGTGGGCGCCCGTATTGGTTACAAGTACACAGTAAGTGAATACATGTGTTACTGTATAATATGCGGAAAGTGGGCGCCCGTATTCGTTACAAGTACACAGCAAGTGAATACATGTGTTACTGTGTAATATATGGTAAGTGGGCACCATATTGGGTTGACGGACACCCCCCCCCAAGTACAAGTACACAGCAAGTGAATACATGTGTTACTGTGTAATATATGATAAGTGGGCGCCATATTGGGTTGACGGACACCCCCCCCCCCCAAGTTACAAGTACACAGCAAGTGAATACATGTGTTACTGTGCGATATATGGTAAGTGGGCGCCATATTGGGTTGACGGACACCCCCCCCCCAAGTACAAGTACACAGCAAGTGAATACATGTGTTACTGTGTAATATATGGTAAGTGGGCGGCCATATTGGGTTGATGGACACACCCCCCCCCCAAGTATAAGTACACAGCAAGTGAATACATGTGTTACTGTGTAATATATGGTAAGTGGGCGCCATATTGGGTTGACGGACACCCCCCCCCCCAAGTATAAGTACACAGCAAGTGAATACATGTGTTACTGTGTAATATATGGTAAGTGGGCGCCATATTGGGTTGACGGACACCCCCCCCATACGTACAAGTAACACAGCAAGTGAATACATTGTGTTACTGTGTCATATGTGGAAAGTGGGCCATCATATTGCCTTTGGGCCACCCCCCATGCAGTATAAGTACACACTGGTGAGAAGAGCGCCATCTATTGTCCAATACATGCATACACACTCATATGCTGTGTGAGTACTCAAATAGCCTGCCGAGCGACGGTAAAAAGTTGAGTCGGTCCCTCCTCCTGGATATACTGCCCACGACAATGTTATCCCAATGGGAAGAATGTCCATGCCGGCAATAGGCGACTTACCTATTTCAGATTCAGTCTTCCCAGCCTGGTGCAGGTCTACAATTTTGTTTCTGGTGTCCTTTGACAGCTCTTTGGTCTTGGCCATAGTGGAGTTTGGAGTGTGACTGTTTGAGGTTGTGGACAGGTGTCTTTTATACTGATAACAAGTTCAAACAGGTGCCATTAATACAGTTAACAAGTGGAGGACAGAGGAGGCTCTTAAAGAAGAAGTTACAGGTCTGTGAGAGCCAGAAATCTTGTATGTTTGTAGGTGACCAAATACTTATTTTACTGAGGAATTTACCAATTAATTCATTAAAAATCCTACAATGTGATTTCCTGGATTATTTCCCCCCATTCTGTCTCTCATCGTTGAAGTGTACCTAGGATGCAAATTACAGGCCTCTCATCTTTTTAAGTGGGAGAACTTGCACAATTGGTGGCTGACTAAACACTTTTTTGCCCCACTGTATGTCAACAAAGCACAGCTCTGCAAACTGTTCCCGTTGTGATTATAAGTAATTTGAGATGATCAAATGTGCATCAGAGTTTCTGCCCTTTACCGTTTGTTTACTCACTAATCACATCTCCCCTGGATGTTAGGCTATTTTTTTTTTATACAACTGCTTTCATTGTGAGGCAATGTTTACAGTGAGAACAGCTGCTGAGGTCAGTGCAGAAAGCATAACAGTGTGTATAATATATATCGCTCAATAATATATGTAACAGGCCTACATTTAACACTTTATTTGTAGGCTTTAGGAGATATCTACAAATAAACAGCAGGGTTAGGGTTAGGGAGTGTATAGGTGTCTGTTGTAATGAATATGCCGCCAGCAAAGGGTGTTGTTGGACTAACTGTGTATGTGTGTGTGTGTTGATGTGCCAGGCAGGTCTCAGTATCTTATCTGACATATAATTGGTCAAAAATGGTTCATTCTTTGTTAGCATACGAGCTCCCCGTTTGAGCGAAGGACTATTCCTTCTCAATGTAGCATGACATATGCGCTGAACTTGTCCTGGATTGGAATTTTTCCGATCATTCCCCTATGAGGAGTTTGCAGAAATGTCCTTAAAATGCATGAAAAATGCACATTTTGTAAAATGGCCGACTTTCTGGAGGGCGGGGCTAATAAAAGGAAATTTGAAATATGTCCGCAATCAAAATAGCAATGTGCATGCAGCGTTTCGTGAATATCGGAAAAACGATATGCGAGTAGTTTGGAGTAATTTGCGACATGTAAATCATCAAAAATTGTGTATTCACTGTTAGCTTACGACCTCCACGATTGAGCTATCAAAAATTGTCTTCGCAAATTTAGCATTATATTGGATAGGGGCTGAACTTGTGCTGGAATGGAATTGTTCCCATCATTCCCCTAGGAGCAGTTTGCAAGTATGTGCTTAAAATGCATGAAAAACGCACATTTTTCAAAATGGTCGACTTTCTCGGGGGCGGGACTAATGGAAGCTAATTACAAATATGTCCGCAATCATAATAGCAATGTGCATACAACGTTTCGTGAATATCGGAAAAACTATATGCGAGTAGTTTGGAGTAATTTGCGACATGTAAATCGTCCAAAATTGTGTATTCGCTGTTAGCTTACGACCTCCACGATTGATTTATGAAAAATGTAATCCGCAATTCTTCATGACATTGGCCAGGGGCTGAACCTGTCCTGCATTTGAATTTTTCCGATCATTCCCCTAGGAGGAGTTCGCAAGAATGTGCTTGAAATGGCTGAAAAACGCACATTTTTCAAAATGGCCGACTTTCTGGGGGGCGGGGCTAATGGCCGACTTCCTGGGGGGCGGGGCTAATGGAAGCTATTTACAAATATGTCCGCAACTCCATGAGGAATGTCTGTGCCAAAATTCGTGAAGTTCTGAGAAACTATATGTGACTACCACACAATGTCATTTTTTTTCAATATCGTGCAGCCCCGATATAAATGGTCAAAAATGGTATATTCTCCGTTAGCCTACGAGCTCCCCGTTTGAACGAAGGACTGTTCCTTCTCAATGTAGCATGACATTGGATATGTGCTTAACTTGTCCTGGATTGGAATTTTTACGAACATTTCCCTAGGAGGAGTTTGCAAAAATGTGCTTAAAATGCATGAAAAACTCACATATTTGAAAATTGCCGAGTTTTTGGGGGCGGGGCTAATGGAAGGCAATTTGAAATATGTCCAGATTCATAAGAGCAATGTGTATACCGCGTTTCGTGAATATTGGAAAACCTTTATGCGAGTACTTTGGAGTAATTTGTGGCATGTAAATCGTCAAAAATGGTGTATTCGCTGTTAGCTTACGACCTCCACGATTGAGCGAGCAACTATTTTCTTCGCAATTTAGCATCACATTGGATATGGACTGAACTTGTCCTGGATTGGAATTTTTTTCGATCATTTCCCTAGTAGGAGTTTGCGAAAATGTGCATAAAATGCATGAAAAACGCACATTTTTCAAAATGGCCGACTTTCTCGGGGGCTAATGGAAGGCAATTTGAAATATGTCCGCAATCATAAGAGCAATGCGTATACAGCGTTTCGTGAATATTGGAAAAACTATATGCGAGTACTTTGGAGTAATTTGTGGCATGTAAATTGTCAAAAATGGTGTATTCACTGTTAGCTTACGACCTCCACGATTGAGCTATCAAAAGATGTATTCGCAATTTATTATCATATTGGATAGGGGCTGAACTTGTGCTGGACTGGAATTTTTCCGATCATTCCCCTAGGAGGAGTTGGCAGGAATGTGCTTAAAATGCATGAAAAACGCACATTTTTCAAAATGGCCGACTTCCTGGGGGGCGGGGCTAATGGAATCTATATACAAATATGTCTGACCCAGTCTCATAAAAATGTGTAATAACTACGTTGGTCCACAACGTAGGACGTAGTATTTCTACAAAAACGCCTCTGAAATTGTAAGATCCCTACGTTTTTTTTCACCATTCATTCCAATGGCTGGCGTCTATGTCACGTGATCTTCACATTTCTCCCTGCAGAAAAAAAAAACATGGCCGAACTTCGTTTTATTCTTGGTGTAAAATGCCTATTTTAAAGTTAGTTTGGCCATTAAAATGCGTTTTGATGTCATTTGATGCGAGAAATATGAGTTGTTATTTCAGATTATGTGTGCAGTGGATGTACATGATCTTTAGTTTGCTAGTTATTACGAAGATTACTTCAGGAAATGGTGTCGATACAACGTTTTCATTGTTACCAAGGTGGTTGCTAGGGACGCTGCTATCGATATTATTTGTTATGTTGTGTAACAGTTTAATGGTGTAATCTTTATTGCTACCCCCTTCCCCGTCAATGTATAGTGTTGGTCCACAGCGCAAACGTATTAGTTAAACAAAATCCGCATCTAAAATGGTGGCATAGATACGTTATTTTCCCCTGTGCAATTCTCCATTTATTCAACAATAACACATAATTATCCTTGTGTTTATGTATTTGTTTGTTTAATAAACACAAGTTGGAGTCCGTCAGGACCGAGGGTCGGAGCAGCTCATTTGCTTTACAGAATATTACACCCGGAAGTAAGTATTCTCTCCGCTTCGCTTGACAAACCCCGTGATAGACCTCAAGCTCTGTGATTGGAGAGTGTGCCGAGCGTCGAACAGCACTTGAAATGGGATGGAACCACGGCAGACTGTCCAAAACTGGATTTGAACGGGTCCGTATACTACGAATCAAGATTTTCGTTTAGCAAGCTAACTTCTGGGATTTCCGGTCCTACGAAGCTGGTTCACATTTTAGCGGACTAGATAACTTATTCTGAACGTCTAGCCTGCGCCGGAGCAGGATAGGTTCCAGGATAAGAGATCAACTGTGCAGAGTTCTTCTTCTTCTTTGCTTTAATGGCGAATCGCTTCCACTTGGAGCATATCGCCACCTACTGTTGATTTATTTAATGTATAAACTGCCCATATTCTTTCACACACAGTGACGTCACAATCTACCCACAATGCAACGCGCGCCATATATATATATATATATATATAAATACCAGAGGTGGGACCAAGTCATTGTTTTGCAAGTCCGAGTCAAGTCTCAAGTCTTTGCGCTCAAGTCCGAGTCAAGTCTCAAGTCATTGTTTTGCAAGTCCGAGTCAAGTCTCAAGTCTTTGCGCTCAAGTCCGAGTCAAGTCTCAAGTCATTGTCTTGCAAGTCCAAGTCAAGTCTCAAGTCAGGATGGGCAAGTTCAAGTCAAGTCAAGTCCTAAACTTTGACAAAACGAGTCATAAACAAGTCATTATGTGTTTTTCACCAAATGTAATGACATCGATCCACAGAATAATACTTAATAATCAAATTGCTCTTTATTAGTCACATTAATAATTTAATAATCCATTTTCTCTCTGCTGGTAAAGTAACGTGTGTTTTTCTAATTTAAGAGGGATCAGTAAGGTAAGGCTACCGTGACGGTTTGATTCAGAAGGAGTTTAATGTATAAGATCCCTGATGTTGAGGTAACCAGAATGTTTATTTCCACTGTGTACAACATGTTATAAGGGACCCACAATCTATCTTTATGCAAGGGATAATGTGCAGCGAGGCGGTCTCTATGGGGAAAAGAACACCTGAATCTAGATCCCTCTGCAGGTGGTACTTTAAGTATATTTTGATGCTAATACTTTTGTACTTTTACTTGTAACATTTTGAATGCAGGACTTTTTATTGTACAGGGTTCCTGCAGGTTTCGCCAACTCAAATTTAAGACTTTTTAACACCTTTTTAAGACCACTTTGAATAGAATTTAAGACCTATTTCACGGCAATAAAGTATGAAGGACAATGTATATAAAGAAGAAATACGTCCCATAATCACTTACAAAGTAAATGTATTCATGTTCAACATAAGAACAATGACTGAACACAACAGCGTAACAGTACAGAACTGTGTTAGCGTGTTAGACAAAAAGTGTGTATGTGTGTGCATCTGTGTGTTAGGGCTGTGCAATTAATCATATTTTAATCGCAATTACGATTTTGGCCTGCCACAATTACGAAAACAACATAATCGGAAAAAACTATTATTTTGCTTTGCTAGGTTGTGACAGTGCACTGCAACATATTTGATCTAATGAATTTTTTAGTAATGTATCATTTATTTAATTAATTTTTGTATTAGTTTTTCAGTTGAATTATACGTTCAGGGTAATCAACAGTTAAAAATATACTGTTCAAATTATTATTTGTTTTAAAGTTCAATAAATGGATGTTTTCAAAGTCAATGAATAATCATATTTAATAATCGTGATATTAATTATTGACCAACATAATCTTGATTATTGCCATAATCGAGCAGCCCGTGTGTGTGTGTGTGTGTGTGTGTGTGTGTGTGTGTGTGTGTGTGTGTGTGTGTGTGTGTGTGTGTGTGTGTGTGTGTGTGTGTGTGTGTGTGTGTGTGTGTGTGTGTGTGTGTGTGTGTGTGTGTGTGTGTGTGTGTGTGTGTGTGTGTGTGTGTGTGTGTGTGTGTGTGTGTGTGTGTGTGTGTGTGTGTGTGTGTGTGTGTGTGTGTGTGTGTGTGTGTGTGTGTGTGTGTGAGCTATATTCAGAGCTCTGCTGCCTTGGCTACACTATTTCATCGTTGTATGATTGGTGTTTAGCTACGTTATTTAGCGTCTACAGCACCTCCGCTTTTAGGGTTGACGTAGACCCAAACTTCGCCCGGAGGTCCCCCGGTGTTGTTGCGGGAGCTGCTGCACTAGCTAACACTCCACTAGCTAACGCTACATTAGCAAAACAAACGCTAATTTATTTTGCAAAAGGTGCAGCGGGCTTCAAACACGTTCCCTCCACTGGTTTCAACCAAGTACTAAATTAGATGTTTTCCAACAAAATACGGTTGAACTGACACTTCCCCATATTTATTTGTAAGTAGATTCGAAGATAGGCTACATGAGCTGAAGCTTGGTTGCTAGGTTACTAGCTGGGTGTTCTCCAATAAGGGGCCGGGGGAAACAAAGTTAGTGATTACTGGTTCCATGTTGATTTAATTCAATACAAATTGTTGGGGGGAACTGAAAGGCGATTACCGTACTGGTTACTTTGCAGCCCGGACATTTCCCCCAAAACACATTTAGACGCTATCGCAACATAGAAGTATCTTTCAAATCCGATAATTTTTAAGACCTTCTGAATCATATTTAAGACCTTTTTAAGGCCTTAAAAACCCTGCTCTGAAGGTTATTTTCATTTTACAAATCCTGCACTCAGCTTTGCTTTCTCCAATATCATTGAAAAGCAGCCAGATGCTGCTTCTTTTTTCGGTTTTCGCTCATTTCTTGACTTTTTCCGACGCGCTTGCATTTAAATCCGTCTCCCCGTCGCTCTGTGCAGCTGGCCTGTACCACTACACATGCTGTGCCCCCCACCCTTCTTTCACATAATGGTATGATCCTAGTGTGTCCTCGCATATGATTGGCCGCATGGTGGGCCAGCTAAATAAAGACCCGCCCCTGCCTGCAAGGATTCTCAGCAAGAGTAGGAGCGGCTGAAGATTCTGCTCTCCCCGACGGGAGTCTGCTCTTCTAGCGGCAGCTCGCGATCGGCGTGTTGGAGACCTCTGAATTAAAGTAGCAAGTCACCTCAAGTCAGAAGGCTCAAGTCCAAGTCAAGTCCCGAGTCATTGGTGTTCAAGTCCAAGTCGAGTCGCAAGTCTTTTGTGATGTTGTCAAGTCGAGTCTCAAGTCATAAAATGTGTGACTCGAGTCTGACTCGAGTCCAAGTCATGTGACTCGAGTCCACACCTCTGATAAATACGCCATTTTCCTGGAGGTGCAAATATAAACAGCTAGCTAACGTAGCCAGGCAGAGCGCACTAGGTTTTTTTTCTGAATTAACGACCGAAGAAATCGCTGCATGTCTTCGGATTACATCTCTGGACTTGAGGGGTGTGCTCTAGGTCGTTACCAGTGTAAACTAGAGCTGTGTGGGTTGTCGGATTGCCCTTACAGACTGCCTGCAGATGTATGGAAAAACGACCCGCGAAAGTGGCCTTCGTCGATTTTGGCTGCATCTACGTCTAATTTCTGGAAACACCAGGTGAATACCCCACTTGTCACAATAATATTATCATGTCATTGCATATATGTGGTATTTTAGAGTTGACTAGATATTGATTAAGGCAATAGACTATGATATTCTGCTTGCACATCGCGTGAAATGACGGATACCGGAAGTACGGTGTCGCCCTTGGCCCAATACCCGTATGTGTGTGTGAAAGAATTGTTCATGTAGAACAGTGTTCACGTAAGCCTGCACATTGATTTTATTTTTCATTGAATGTAACCGTTTCAATAAGGATACATCTATTACAGGTTGAGGTAGAAACCATGGTGGAACAGCTGATAACAACAGTGTGCAGAGTTTAAAGCGATCAAGTCATATTACAGGATAAAGGAAATACAGTTTAAACTGCCGTTGCAGTTCAAATCACCGACTGTGTGAACGTGAAAATGAATAGAATATCACCTCCAGTAGTAGTAACAATGCTGTTTCAATCACATTAGTATGCATGAAAAGTGACAGGTGACACGCCCCCAATTATGCAAATGAGCTAAGTTCCGCCTCCCATTGTTCGAGATCCTTTGATGTGAGGGGTGAATCTTTGAGAGAATTGAGCATAAATCTGTCAAATGTTCAAAACAGCCTTGTTTCACTGAAATAGCCTCAAAATCACAAACTGCCATTAAGAGTCAGATGCTTGACGAAATCTACTGACACAGAGTACTTTCATGGTAGTGGTCAGCTTCTAAACACAAAAGTGTATCTTTCAGTAACTTTTTGAGAGAATTAAGCATAAATCTGTCAAATGTTCATAAAGTTATGCTTACAGACCAAAAATCAAAAAAGATGCGTGTGAAAGGGATTACACAAACGCATCTTTTTTGATTTTTGGTCGGTAAGCATAACTTTTAGGGATCCCCCAGATAAACCCCCATGGGCAGTGGAGTCCCCCCCTGTCTTGTCACATAGATTATACTATCTGTGTCGTAGTAGAAAACTCTGTGCTGTAATTTCTCCAATTCACTGTACAGTTTCAGCCAGTTTGTGATTTTGACGCTATTTCAATGAAACAAGGCTGTTTTGAACATTTGACAGATTTATGCTTAATTCTCTCCAAAAGTTACTGAAAGATACACTTTTCTTTTTAAAAGCTGACCACTACCATGAAAGTAATCTGTTTTATTAGATTTCGTCAAGCATCTGACTCTTAATGGCAGTTTGTCATTTTGAGGCTATTTCAGTGAAACAAGGCTGTTTTGAACATTTGACAGATTTATGCTTAAATTCTCTGAGAAAGTTACTGAAAGATACACTTTTGTGTATAAAAGATGAAAAGTAGATAATTAAGTAGACTTTGTTTTAGTAGATTTCGTTAAGAATCTGACTCTTAATGGCAGTTTGTGATTTTGAGGCTATTTCAGTAAAACAAGGCTGTTTTGAACATTTGACAGATTTATGCTTAAATTCTCTGAGAAAGTTACTGAAAGATACACTTTTGTGTATAAAAGCTGACCACTACCATGAAAGTACTCTGTTTTATTAGATTTCGTAAAGCATCTGACTCTTAATGGCAGTTTGTGATTTTGAGGCTATTTCAGTGAAACAAGGCTGTTTTGAACATTTGACAGATTTATGCTTAATTCTCTCAAAAATATACTGAAAGATACACTTTTCTTTTTAAAAGCTGACCACTACCATGAAAGTACTCTGTTTTATTAGATTTCATAAAGCATCTGACTCTTAATGGCAGTTTGTCATTTTGAGGCTATTTCAGTGCAACAAGGCTGTTTTGAACATTTGATAGATTTATGCTTAATTCTCTCAAAAAGACACCGAAGAGATACACTTTTCTTTTTAAAAAGCTGAAAAGTAGATAATGAAGTACTTTGTGTCAGTAGATTTCGTTAAGAATCGACTCTTAATGGCAGTTTGTGATTTTGAGGCTATTTCAGTTAAACAAGGCTGTTTTGAACATTTGACAGATTTATGCTTAAATTCTCTGAGAAAGTTACTGAAAGATACACTTTTCTTTTTAAAAGCTGACCACTACCATGAAGTACTCTGTTTTATTAGATTTCGTCAAGCATCTGACTCTTAATGGCAGTTTGTCATTTTGAGGCTATTTCAGTGCAACAAGGCTGTTTTGAACATTTGACAGATTTATGCTTAATTCTCTCAAAAAGATACTGAAAGATACACTTTTCTTTTTAAAAGCTGACCACTACCATGAAAGTACTCTGTTTTATTAGATTTCATAAAGCATCTGACTCTTAATGGCAGTTTGTCATTTTGAGGCTATTTCAGTGCAACAAGGCTGTTTTGAACATTTGACAGATTTATGCTTAATTCTCTCAAAAAGTTACCGAAAATATACACTTTTCTTTTTAAAAAGCTGAAAAGTAGATAATGAAGTACTTTGTGTCAGTAGATTTCGTTAAGAATCGACTCTTAATGGCAGTTTGTGATTTTGAGGCTATTTCAGTGAAACAAGGCTGTTTTGAACATTTGACAGATTTATGCTTAAATTCTCTGAGAAAGTTACTGAAAGATACACTTTTATGTATAAAAGCTGACCACTACCATGAAAGTACTCTGTTTTATTTGATTTTGTCAAACATCTGACTCTTAATGGCAGTTTGTGATTTTGAGGCTATTTCAGTGAAACAAGGCTGTTTTGAACATTTGATAGATGTATGCTTAATTCTCTCAAAAAGATACACTTTTCTTTTTAAAAGCTGAAAAGTAGATAATGAAGTACTTTGTATTAGTAGATTTCGTCAAGCATCTGACTCTTAATGGCAGTTTGTGATTTTGAGGCTATTTCAGTGAAACAAGGCTGTTTTGAACATTTGATAGATTTATGCTTAATTCTCTCAAAAAGATACTGAAAGATACACTTTTCTTTTTAAAAGCTGACCACTACCATGAAGTACTCTGTTTTATTAGATTTCGTCAAGCATCTGACTCTTAATAGCAGTTTGTCATTTTGAGGCTATTTCAGTGCAACAAGGCTGTTTTGAACATTTGACAGATTTATGCTTAATTCTCTCAAAAAAATACTGAAAGATACACTTTTCTTTTTAAAAGCTGACCACTACCATGAAAGTACTCTGTTTTATTAGATTTCATAAAGCATCTGACTCTTAATGGCAGTTTGTCATTTTGAGGCTATTTCAGTGCAACAAGGCTGTTTTGAACATTTGACAGATTTATGCTTAATTCTCTCAAAAAGATACTGAAATATACACTTTTCTTTTTAAAAGCTGACCACTACCATGAAAGTACTCTGTTTTATTAGATTTCATAAAGCATCTGACTCTTAATGGCAGTTTGTCATTTTGAGGCTATTTCAGTACAACAAGGCTGTTTTGAACATTTGACAGATTTATGCCTAATTCTCTCAAAAAGTTACCGAAAAGATACACTTTTCTTTTTAAAAAGCTGAAAAGTAGATAATGAAGTACTTTGTGTCAGTAGATTTCGTTAAGAATCTGACTGTTAATGGCAGTTTGTGATTTTGAGGCTATTTCAGTTAAACAAGGCTGTTTTGAACATTTGACAGATTTATGCTTAAATTCTCTGAGAAAGTTACTGAAAGATACACTTTTATGTATAAAAGCTGACCACTACCATGAAAGTACTCTGTTTTATTAGATTTTGTCAAACATCTGACTCTTAAAGATCAAATGCAAAGCTTCCAAATATGCTACATTTTTATAGAAATGTTGTTTTTAAGACTGCCTGTATTTTTTATTTTATTTAAATCGAGATAATACACCCAAAAAAAAGCTTTTTATTGATCCAAAACTCGACCCAAAGCCGTCTGAATTTCTGACATGTAATTCCCAGCAGCCTCCGCGCGCGTGACGTAATAGTGGCCAAACAGTCTCTGGACCAAATATCCCGACTCGGCAGTCTCGGTCACATGTTTTTCGAAAAGAAAACTGAATTAACATGGGTTATTGTTGAGCTTTTTGTTGTACGAACGGTGCGGGATCTGGGAGAGTTTTACATGCATTTCCCAAAGACCAAATCATCCGCAAAAAATGGATTTTTTTAGTGAATCGTGTTGGATGGCAACCGACAAAATGGAGCAAGTTGTGTTCTGACCACTTTCGCGTGTGATGCATACGACGTTGATCCTGCTATCATGAAGTCTGTTGGTGGAGAAGCATTAATAGCACGTCGGAGGCTGAAACCCGGAGCCGTCCCCTCCATATTTCAGCACAAGAAACCACTGAAAGAACGAAAGAGCCGGGCGATGCAGAAACGCCAAAGAATTGAGGTAAACAACTTTTGATTAGATTTCAAAGCGCACGGAGCACAGCAGATAACGGAATTGCAGTTTTATTGCTTATAGAGGTGGGCACCGTTAGATTCTGTGTCTTTACGATCATAAACAATGTGTTGGATGTGGAGCTAGGATAAGTAATAAGGGCGCTAGGAGTGATAGGTTAGCATTTTTCGCTCGGGGCTAATTCACTGTTAGCATTGTAGTTTATCTGCAGCTCATTCATCGCTCCTCCACTCATAACGGAAAATGTCGAACGTCCTACAGTCGGTGATGCAGACTTCTTCTCCCATCTCTTCCTTCACTTTCCCATAGTTGTGGCAGCACTTGTTTTCTCGGCTTGTAGGCATGGTCTGGCAGTTTCCACATCTACACCAATTCTCAGCACCCTCGGCCTCTTCCTCAGATGGCGAACTTGAATCATCGCCATCAGCACTTTCATCGGTGATATCAGGTGACGTTTCCTTGTATTTCCTCTTCGACATCAGAGGCTCGTATAGATATGGTTGGATGTCGACAACATACTCCAGATATTGGGTGGCCTCCGACTCAGAATCAGACATGATAGACGAAACTAAGTTGTACTATCGGCGGAAGCCGCTGTGAGCCGCTGCGAGCATTTTTCGCTCGGGGCTAATTCAGAGGCTCACTCAGAGCGCCTGGACTTTATTTTTCTAAACCTCTCTAAAAAGGTAAAATGTCACTTGTTTTGCATCAATCTTGATACAGGGTACTTATTATATGTTATAGTTTGGATTCCTAAAGCTTTTAGTCTATAGTCTACTCAGAATCAGACATGATAGACGAAACTAGTTGTACTATCGGCGGAAGCCGCTGTGATTGATAAGCCAGGTGGAAATATGTTTGGCACATCTGACGTCACGCGCCGCCATCTTGCGGAGGAGCGGCGGAGAAAATAAATCGTCGGACTTGGTGTTGGGGGTTGAACAAAATTAATATTGCGCATTGCCAGACTCATATTATCTCCGATTTTAATACTGCAATATCTTAGATAGTGTTGTAGCTATATGATTTCGATTGTACTGGCAATTATACAAAAAGCTTTGCATTTGATCTTTAATGGCAGTTTGTGATTTTGAGGCTATTTCAGTGAAACAAGGCTGTTTTGAACATTTGATAGATGTATGCTTAATTCTCTCAAAAAGATACTGAAATATACACTTTTCTTTTTAAAAGCTGACCACTACCATGAAAGTACTCTGTTTTATTAGATTTCGTCAAGCATCTGACTCTTAATGGCAGTTTGTGATTTTGAGGCTATTTCAGTGAAACAAGGCTGTTTTGAACATTTGACAGATTTATGCTTAAATTCTCTGAGAAAGTTACTGAAAGATACACTTTTGTGTTTAAAAGCTGAAAAGTAGATAATGAAGTGGACTTTGTTTTAGTAGATTTCGTTAAGAATCTGACTCTTAATGGCAGTTTGTGATTCTGAGGCTATTTCAGTGAAACAAGGCTGTTTTGAAACATTTGACAGATTTATGCTTAATTCTCTGAGAAAGTTACTGAAAGATACACTTTTGTGTATAAAAGCTGACAAGTAGATAATGAAGTACTTTGTATTAGTAGATTTCGTCAAGCATCTGACTCTTAATGGCAGTTTGTGATTTTGAGGCTATTTCAGTAAAACAAGGCAGTTTTGAATATTTGACAGATTTATGCTTAATTCTCTCAAAAAGTTACCGAAAGATACACTTTTCTTTTTAAAAGCTGACCACTACCATGAAGTACTCTGTTTAAGTAGATTTCAGCACACACACTTACTCTACTGTAAACATAAAAAACATACAAAATGTAAGTATCTAATAAAATACTATCCACATAATATACTAGTTTAACCCCTACCAAAAAAAACAACATTTAATAATTACATGATATTATAAAATAAAATAAAAAGTACTTACCAGAGTTTTTCAAGATCAGATACAGGTCAAGAAAATGCATAGAGGAGGTATGGTGCTGGCTCATTAGCCCTCTCACTCTTAGAATGATCCTGTGCAATTTTTAAAAGTTGAACTCCTATCCCCTTATAAACCAAAATAACAATAGCCCTTAATTAACACTAATCATTTAAAAAAACCTTACATCTAATTTAGAGAGGACAACTAAAAGTGTAAGGTGACTGTTTTAAAGTGTTTACAGCTTTTCTTTGTTCACAAGCCCTACAACTAAAGAGAACATCCTTAGTTATCACTATTAAAACCTAAATAAGATCTTTTTAAATTAATATGAATACCCTCTTTACAAACAGATACTTCCTTGTAGTTAACCGTTTCACAAAAACTTGAAAAGAAACATCCTTTGCAGGCACAAATAATTTAAAACAAACCCTGAATCAAATCTAGAGAGGACAATAACGTTTTTAGGTGTCTTAGTGAGGGAAAATTAATGGCTGTTTTATTTAGTTTGAGCGTATTTCTTTTTTAAAAACTAACTCCATCCCCTCGCTTCTCACCTCACAGAGAGTGTCTTAATCAACATATAGATTAACATCCCAGGCTTATCTCAAACCCTCACATCAAAGGCCAACTCGTGTGTGTGTGTGTGTGTGTGTGTGTGTGTGTGTGTGTGTGTGTGTGTGTGTGTGTGTGTGTGTGTGTGTGTGTGTGTGTGTGTGTGTGTGTGTGTGTGTGTGTGGTGTGTGTGTGTGTGTGTGTGTGTGTGTGTGTGTGTGTGTGTGTGTGTGTGTGTGTGTGTGTGTGTGTGTGTGTGTGTGTGTGTGTGTGTGTGTGTGTGTGTGTGTGTGTGTGTGTGTGTGTGTGTGTGTGTGTGTGTGTGTGTGTGTGTGTGTGTGTGTGTGTGTGTGTGTGTGTGTGTGTGTGTGTGTGTGTGTGTGTGTGTGTGTGTGTGTGTGTGTGTGTGTGTGTGTGTGTGTGTGTGTGTGTGTGAATTGTTCTTAAAGGTAGGGGTAGGTCATTTTGGAGAAACCAGCTCGAGTGAGCTAGAATTAGAAAATACACAACCGGGGGAAATCTGCCACTTCCTCACAGAGCCCCTCCTCCAGCATACATGAACGCGCGCACATGACCAAAAGAGGGCACGAGATAAGTTTGTGCACAGATCTTCGGCTGTATGCGTCTGAACCCCGCACAGATGCTGCATTCGTTTCTTGACTGGCGCTCCGGACGGATGGCGGTAAGTTGTCACAGGCCTCTCGCTGATTAAACCCATATCGAGGCGTCTCTTGGCCATTTTTCTTTTTTAAAAGGTGACTTGGTAAGTGGAAATGACTGTCTTTTGATTTAGTTTGAGCATATTTCTATCTTCATCTAATTCCACCCCCACTATCTGCTGGCGTCATAGCCAAAGGAAGGGGTGGAGAAGTATGACGCTGCGCTGTCAGTATGCTTCTCCATGTTTGTGATTGGTCGAATGCTCCAAATACCACCCCTTTTATTTGAACGCGCACCTAACTAGATGAGACACGGCTGGCTTGAGCTAACGAGTTGATAGCCAGCGTTGTAGGACAGTTTAGCAAGAGCGGCTTTGTTTTGGATTAAGTCAACCGGATAACTCAAAACATATCCAGGATATGTTGAACTAGATTCGTAGTATACCAGTTTTCAAGCACAGTAAATATTCTCTTCCCAGAGTATATGATGGGACCAAGGTGATGATGTAGTACATGGTTTTAATAATACTTTTGCTTTTCAATGTTTGCCATTTCAAACCAGGAGCTGGTTCAAATAATATTTGCCTTGATTTACGATATGTTCTCATTTGTTTTATCACTACAGTTTTGAAGCTTTTGTGCTTTTCCTTGCCATAGGGAAAATGAAAATGAATGAAATGTTCTCACTTGCTTGGTTTCAAAACAAATGCCATAATCTGTTCATTGGGGACCATAACATTAATGCTATTTTTCATTGCTGTTGCCGGCCACTATTGCTCATGTAAACCTACTACTGCTGCACCCCCTGTAATCCCAGATGCACCCCAAGTCATTTTGTTCTGGAACCGGGCCTGTACACGGCCATATACTAAACAAACTACAGAGCCCATTCCGTGTCCTGTTATTATTTCTTCTTCTGGTGATTTATCTGACGTCCAGCGCTCCGTCTTTTAACCTCTTTTCCTTTCTCTTTCTTGATCCTCCTTAGCAACCTTCATTATAGTCCTTGACAGTGGTCTGTACTGGATTAACAACGTGTCACATGTTAAGAATTTACTTATTTATCAAGCTATCAAATATGTTTTGCGGCTCCAGACAAAAAAATGTGTTGGAAAAGGGTGCAAAATGGCTCTTTTGGTAGTTTGGAGTAAGTCTGTAGATTTGTGTGTGTGTGTGTTTCATGTATAGGCCTCTCACGATAATTAATTTTGTTGGATATATTTTCCTTGAAATTATTGCGATAAACGATAATATTGTCGGCACCGTTGTATGACCATTTTAGACCACTGACATCATGATAATATATAATAATAATTCAAGTACATCCTTTCAAACGGCTAGTCACATCCTCATGTAAATGGAAATGTATCGAGGTCAGAAAAGTTATCGAGTTCATTTTTATTTATCATTTGATAAGTCAATTAATTGGTTATCGCGACAGGCCTATGCACACAATAAAACAGTGGAAACAAACATGTGTTTGACTTTCATTAGTGAATGAAACGTTGTGCCCTTTAAAGTCTGTGTCCAATATCGTGTATTTGTATATATATCCTATATATATGCTAAGGTCCCGCTACTGACACGATAGCAGTCATTTAGTGCGCATATGTATAATTAAACCCATGATATCAAAATCTCACTCCAGCCAGGAACCCAAAGTTGGCACCCCTGATTTATATTTGTAATATATAGCTTTACCTCTTTTTAAAGCTGCATTTATTTAAAAAATGCAAAAACTAAAGCACAACAAGATATGTCTCTTTTATTGTCACAGCCTGGACCTGGCTGATCGCCTCACTCCCTCACCTGTGTATATTTGCTCCCTGTTAATCACCTGCCTGGCCTCAATGAGCCTCAGCTGTCCCTAATGATTACTCCTCACCTGTGTATTTAGTCTGTGCTGTTTCCTTGGTCAGTGCCAGTTGGTCTTGTCTGTATAGCAGAAAGTGCTCCATTTTCTCTCCTGACGTAAGCTATTGTTCTAGCTGCTTAGCATTTGTACCACCTAGTTGGTTGTTTTTTTGTTGCTTCTTTAGTAGTTTTCCGCCAACACAGTTGGTTGTTTTTCGTTGCTTCCAGTCAGTACTTTTTTTTGATCATTGCCTGTTTTATTTTTACCTTTTGGATTAAACGCTTGACTAAAGACCTTTTTGCCTGGTTGTGCTCTTGAGTCCTATTTTTTTGCTTGTGCCCGTACTTGTGTCTGATAATTATGTGTCAGATGTGCAAGTGTCTAACTGGATGGACTCCATCTCTCTTTGAGCTTTGTGGTAGTGATTGTTTTGTCAAATTAATGGTCTCAAAGTTAACATTTAGAAAAACACAAAATGTTTATTTTAATTCCTGTAGTTGGCTAATAAGTAATATGGTAATCTCTGTTATTGCAGATGGCTGAACTTCAGGTAGACGATAACACAAGCAGCAGAATGACTTCATCAGCAGAGGTAAGTTACTTTAACTTTTAAAAGTAAAAATCCGGGTTAAATAATTATTCATATTTGAGTGAAAACAATGACATTCTGTTTTAAAGTTTAGCAGTCTAGAGTCCTGTTGATTTAAGTTTTCAGAATTGTTTACATGGTTACATTTGAGTCCAAACAATGAAGAATTAAAAAAGCATTCGTTATACTGAGTGAATCGTATTGGTTGCTAGGAAACATCTGGCAAAATCAATCAAAGATGTAAACAGGAAGTCACCTGTAGCAAATAGTGAGTGCTAAAGCTACAGTAGCATATGCGAGGAGATGTTAACATCTGATCATTCACATTTACTCAGAGGTGGGAGAAGTACTCAGATCTTGTACTTGGGTAAAAGGAGAAGTACTCAGATCTTGTACTTGAGTAAAAGGAGAAGTACCAGAGTGTAGGAATACTCTGCAGTGTTTCCCACAGATCTGAAATATACTTTGGGGGGTGGTGGTAGCGGGGGGGGTTGAGTTGATGTGCAACAACATTAACCTTTCTGTTGGTCGCTTGTTAGCAGACCCTTCACGCGATGGCAGAGCGAACAGGTACAGGCAGGGCCCATAATGATAGCCCTATAGTTTAAATCTACTACCCACACATGAACATATGGAAATGGGTTACTATTTAAAATATTTATAAATGTATTTAGGAACCTATCCATGTGATTTTTAATGGGGGTCGACCTCAAATCCTCTAGGGGGGTCCAGGGGCATGCCCCCCCGGTAAGATTTTATTTTTTATTTTGGAGTTAAATGCATCAATCTGGTGCATTTTGAGGGGAAAATAAAGAGACTAGATCTATGGAAACACCTATATTAAACAGAACTGTATACATTTCAATAATCATAAAATCATGGCCATAACCAATAACATACCATTTCCAATATGAAAAAAACACTGAAACTTGTTTATTAATTTATTTTTGGTTCATTTATAGTTGTGAGTGTGTCTGTGCTCCTGAACCAGCCTCTCCTGTCTCCCTCCTCTCCCTCCTCTCCCCCCTGCTCCTCTTTGAGGCAGCAGCAAAGACTAGTCAAGTTTTAAAATCTTACCTTTTTTCACCTAGTTAACTTTTTATTTATTTATTCATGCATATTTTACTAATCACATTACATTTCATTTAGCTGACGCTTTTATCCAAAGCGACTTATAATGACCGATTACAGGGACATTCTCCCTGGAGTAACTAAGGGCTAAGTGCCTTACTCAAGGGCAGACTAGTGGTGGTGTTCCTGGCGGGATTTGAACTCACAGCCTTCCGATCTTCAGCCCACCTCACTATCCATTAGACCAGGGGTGGGGAACCTTTTTCCTCTCAAGGGCCATTTCAATTTTTACAATATCCTCAGAGGGCCGTACAAATTATTGACCTCTGCTTAAAATAACTAAAATCACAGCCCATTCATTTCATTCTGTGCAAAGAAAAAGCAAACTCTTAACCCAGATATCTCACCATGACTCGCGTATGCATGCACGGTGTGGCGTGACCACCAAAACAGAAAGATATGGACACAAGATGTGTGCAAATGTATTTAGTTTCCTATCCAAGAAGATTTTTTTTAAATGTTGAAGTTAAAAGCATCAATCTGGTGCACTTTGAGAGCAACATGAAGAGATCTATGGAAACATCTCTCAACACCCATATGAAACAGAACTGGAAGCAGATTTATTTTTCTTTATGAATATTTTACAAATCACTTTGTACCTGTTTACTTTATTCTCTTATTTTTTTATAACTATAATGATCATATAAAGATGTGTCTTTCTTTACCTCACTGGTTGTAGAAAAAGCTTCTTATATTCGTTAGCATAGCTAGCTAACCAGATGCTAATAACAACAAAGTTATTGACTGTATGATCAGTATGACGGATGAACAGATCGCCACTGGGCTTTCAACTAAAGACACAGCCACGCAGAAACTGCGGCATCTGTACGGCTCCTTATGGGTACCGTGCTGGAGAGACGTTCTGGTGCTCTCCGTCAGAACTGCATCCCTGTCAGTCGAGACATATACCACGTGATGACACGTTACACTCGTGTTGTGTTCAAGGACCCTGACCTTGGCCAGGAAAAACAGGCACTCGCTTGTTTAATTTGTTTTCGGTCTAGATTTCTTACATTTTTTTCTTTTTTGCGTGTGTTTATAAATTACCTCGAGGGCCGTACCAAATTGTCTCGAGGGCCGTATGCGGCCCGGAGGCCGGAGGTTCCCCACCCCTGCATTAGACCAATCACTACCCTCTCAAATGGAAATATGTGTTTACATAAATGGTGACCACACCGTTTGAGACCCACTGAGAACTTAGACTGTTAACTATCTAAACACTCGGAGAGTCCTTTACCTCACCTGAGCTGAGGTTATCCCGAGCTTGAATGACACACAGAGACCAATCAAGGGCTTTGATTTATGATCTGTATGACAGTGGCCATGTTGGCAGGCCACATCATGTGGACAGCCAGTCACCCTGTGTGAGGCAGGCCACTTAACAGGCCAGAAGGAGGCGAGATCAGAGCAAGGGAGCGAGGGATCATTGTCCACAAGTTAATCGATCGCAGATGGCGTCGTGGTCACGGACGAATACAAAAAAAAATTATAAAAAAAAAAAAAAACCCTAATGGGTCGCGAAATATACTTGGGCGGCCGTTAATATACATGGGCGGCCCGCCCAAGTATAGTCTGTGTGGGAAACCCTGCTCTGTTACAGTAAAAGTCCTGCATTCAAAATGTTCCTCAAGTAAAAGTACACAAGTATTCTCATCAAAATATAGTGAAAGTAGCGACAGTAAAAGTAGTCGTTGTGCAGATTGGTCCATTTCAGAATAATATATATGATATTTTTTATAATGATTGATCATGAAAGTGTTCTCAAAGCTGGTGAAGGTGCAGCTAGTTTGAATGACTTTGTATACTGCAGGGTAGCTGGTGGATTTACTCCAGGTGGAACTAAAGTCTGATTTAACACTTGGTTATATTTCACATCATTCATCCACATCTGTGAAGTAACTAAAGGTATTAAATACATGTAGTGGAGTAGAAGTACAAAGTAGCATAAAATGGATTACCTCAACATTGTACTTAAGTACAGTACCTGAGTAAATGTACTTCCTACCTCTGAATTTACTGATATAATGTGATCATTTAATGTTCATTATTTTCAAATTCACGGTGTAGATATTGTAATAGCTAGTGATACCTGGATACTATAACTAATTTATAAAACAATGAAATTAGTTTGTGTGCTTCAACCCTTTTAGTTTTTTGTATTTAGCTATAGATAACTCTAACCTTATAACAGATAAAGTATTCAATATTCCATCATGATATTGGTTGAAGAAAACACTTTAGATTTAGCATGTTTTGAATAATATTTAAAAAATGTTTCTGTGAGAGCCAACCCCTTTGTATTTATTTTAAAAATAACAACAAATCATTCTGAATCAAACAACCAATCAGTGCGTCCTTGTTGTTTTGTTGTATCAAGTTAATGGGTATTTATACTTCTTCTTTATTCAGCGGTATTTTAGGCTACAACGAGTCAGAATGCATTCTCGGGTTTCATTAAAAACCTTCATATGTGTCATACACTTGTGTCACTTTCTCTGTTGATTTATTTTTTTGTTTTATAGGAAGAGACCTGCAAAAACCAAGATAGGCTTTATGATGAGGGGGAGAAGAGTATCATCAGAGAACAGCTGGATCAACATCAGGCTACAGCCACAATAGGAAAACCGCACACCTGTGACCAGTATGAGAAGAGTTTCTGGAGTTCAGGGATAATGAAGCGCCACCAAAGTACCCACACTGGAGAAAATCCTTTCACCTGTGACCAGTGTGGGAAGAGCTTTAACCAGTCAGGCAATTTGAAGATTCACAAGCGAATCCACACTGGAGAAAAACCTTTCACCTGTGACCAGTGTGAGAAAAGTTTTAGCAGGTCTGACTCATTGAAGATCCACCAGCGAACCCACACTGGAGAAAATCTTTTCACCTGTGACCAGTGTGAGAAAAGTTTTAGCAGGTCTGACTCATTGAAGATCCACCAGCGAACCCACACTGGAGAAAAACCTTTCACCTGTGACCAGTGTGAGAAAAGTTTTAGCAGGGCAGGCTATTTGAAGATTCACAAGCGAATCCACACTGGAGAAAAACCTTTCACCTGTGACCAGTGTGGGAAGAGCTTTAACCAGTCAGGCGATTTGAAGATTCACAAGCGAATCCACACTGGAGAAAAACCTTTCACCTGTGACCAGTGTGAGAAAAGTTTTAGCAGGTCTGACTCATTGAAGATCCACCAGCGAACCCACACTGGAGAAAATCCTTTCACCTGTGACCAGTGTGAGAAAAGTTTCACGGACTCAGGCTCATTGAAGCGCCACCAGATAATCCACACTGGAGAAAATCTTTTCACCTGTGACCAGTGTGAGAAGAGTTTCACGGACTCACGCTCATTGAAGCGCCACCAGATAATCCACACTGGAGAAAAGCCTTTCACCTGTGACCAGTGTGGGAAGAGCTTTAGCCAGTCAGGCCATTTGAAAATTCACCAGCGAACCCACACTGGAGAAAAACCCTACTCCTGTGACCAGTGTGAGAAAAGTTTCACGGACTCACGCTCATCGAAACGCCACCAGCGAATCCACTCCTTTGACCAGTGGAAGAAAGAGTTCAGTGACTCATACAGTGTGAAGCTCCACCAGCCTACCCACACTTGAGAAAAACCTGACATCTGTGCTCACTGTGAAGAGTTTCAGAGAACCAGACCACATGGGAGAACACTTTCACTAGTGCACTGAGACTGTTCAGAAAGAGTGAGGTGGATTGTTTGACACAACTCGCTGTTAAAAGATGTTGTGGTGATTTCAAATGTTCTCAATAATATTCAAATGCATGCACTTCAGTTGTCAACTTGTTTTGTTCTTTTCACAGCAAATACACACAAAGCTCCCTAAAGAACAAGCCACCACAGTCACTTAAATATAAGAATGTTATAAATATGTGGTAATTTAACAACAAGCTAAAGCCTACTGATTTCTAAAAGTGTGCATAGAGCCTTTAGTCTCATAAAAGCTGGATAGAGCGTCACTTTGAACCATAAACTATTACTGTTGCTGACTGTACTCATTCTGGCCATTTTACCATCAGAAAGAGGTTCCACAGGGGTCTATCCTTGGTCCATTCATGTTTACATTAGATGTTACTTAACTTTTTCCAGTAGCCAGACTTTTCTCTGTTGGGGAGGTTTGTAAGGCTCTAAAGGGCCTAGACCCCAATAATGGTGAATGATCAAAGCAAAGAATATTTAAGCTTGAACAACATTCTATCTCCTCACCAGTCAGGCTTTAGGAAGCAGAACAGTAACGGCTGCTTTGAAAGTAGTGAGCAAAGAGCTACTGTGCTGCCCTTTTTATAGACTTATCCAATGCATTTGATACTGTGGACCATGGCATTCTATGCCAGAAGTTACCCCATATAGGCCCGTCTGACCAAGCTGTTGGTTGGTTTTCAAACTATCTTTCATATTGCAAGCAATGTGTATAATTCAGCAGTCTCTCCTCAAGCTTTCTTCATGTGCCCAGAGGTGTTCCTCAAGGTTCGGTCTTGGGACCCACCCTTTTTTACAATTTATATAAATGATGTGTGTCAACATATTGATGCCTCTGTACATCTATATGCAGATGATACTGATCTATACTGTTGTGCTAGCACTGTTGCCCTTGCATTTGAACGTCTGCAGTCTGCTTTTGTCACTTTTCAGTCACACCTGTTCCACCTCAGAATAAAAACAATTGGACAACCATTTCTTTAGATAAACCCCCGAACCAATGAGGACCGCCTGGATCCTCCTCCTCGTGACAGACCCTTTGTTTTTAAAAACGTATTTTGACCTCCCCGCCCTGTGTCAGTGGTAAAGATCACCGTCTCTGTCCTCTTCAGGCGGGGGTGCAGTCAGCTTTCGTCTCCGATCAGGGGCAGGGTTATGAGTACTAGGTATGGGAGGGGGAGAGGCTTTAACCGTTCAGGAGGTAGACCACCAGCTCGTAGGTGGAGATTACGATAGTAGTAGTAACAATGCTGTTTCAATCACATTAGTATGCATGAAAAGTGACAGGTGGACACGCCCCCAATTATGCAAATGAGCTAAGTCCCGTCTCCCATTGTTCGAGATCCTTTGATGGGTGTTATAACAGGTAGGTGTGAAAAGCCCCCCTGTGTAGTGCCTTTGTTGTCTAATTCTTTGATGTGTTGATTAAGGCAGTCTCTTTGAAGTTATGCTGTCTGGCCCCTGTCTCCCCACACCCCTTTGTTGTCTAATTCTTTGATGTGTTGATTAAGGCAGTCTCTTTGAAGTTATGTTGTCTGGCCCCTGTCCCCTCACACCCCTTTGTAGTCTAGTCCTTTGATGTTATAGCAGGTAGGTGTGATATAAGCCTCTGATGTTAATCTAGGTGTTGATTAAGGCAGTCTCTTTGAAGTTATGCTGTCTGGCCCCTGCCCCTCAGAGCCCTTTGTTGTGTAATCTAATTAGCCTTTGATGTTTGCCCTTTGATGTGAGGTGTTATAACAGGCAGGTGTGATTTCACACTGGTGTGTTATAAGCCTTTGATGTTAATCTAGGTGTCTCTTTGAAGTTATCCGTGAGACTGTCTACCCGCCCCCTCCCAGCCCAGGCCTCTCCCCCTTTTTCTCCACCCCCTCCTTATGGCTATGACGCCAGCAGATAGTGGGGGTGGAATTAGATGAAAATAGAAATATGCTCAAACTAAATCAAAAGACAGTCATTTCCACTTACCAAGTCACCTTTCAAAAAATAAAAATGGCAAGAGACGCCTCGAATTGGGTTTAATCAGCCTGTGACAACTTACCGCCATCCGTCCGGAGCGCCAGTCAAGAAACGAATGCAGCAGCAGTGCGGGGGTCAGACGCCTACAGCCGAAAGATCTGTGCACAAACTTATCTCGTGCCCTCTTTTGTTCATGTGCGCGCGTTCATGTGTGCTGGAGGAGGGGCTCTGTCAGGAAATACGCTCAATCTAAATCTTTGTCCGAAGGAATCAAACTCGTCCTTATTGGGACTTTGGGAGGGGTCTTTTTCTTTCTTTTAATGGGTGATCTGTCAAAGGGTATGCTGTCAATCATTCTTAAATCTGCTCAGCTTTTGGAGCAAGGGAATATTTCGCTCTGCAGCTGGATGAGAGCACGGATGTAGCAAATGTCGCAGAATTGCTTGCATACATCAGATTTATATCAGAAGACAACTTTGTTGAGGAAATATTATTTTGCAAAGCACTGGAAGAGACATTTTCCAAGTTTTAGATGAGTACATCTAAAACAGTGACCGGCAAAAAAAGCGGAGTGACAGCTTTGATCAGGCGGAAGGCCCCACATGTAGTGGCAACGCACTGCATGCTCCATCGCGAGGAACTTGTTGCTAAGCGTATTTTGTGTAACGAGATGGGCGCAAAGTTTGAGGTGTTACTGCTCCACTCCAACGTGCGCTGGCTTTCCCGTGGGGCGGTGCTGAATTGTGTTTTTGAACTGCGAAGGGAGATCAGTGAATTCCTCTCCTCTGAAAATCATCAACTGGCTGGCCGTTTTTCAAATGCCTCATGGCTCCGGAAACTTGCATACTGTTTCACTCCCTCAGTACTGGCTGTATGTCAAAAAAGGCTATCCCGCTCTGGCTGAGAGGGCTCTCAAATCCTTTCTTCTATTTGCCACCACATACCTCAGCGAGTCTGTTTTCAATACTTTCAATGTAGAAAAGCCAAAGCGCAGAGGACGTTTGCAAGTGGACAATGACAAACCTAAAACCTAGGATTGATAAACTGTGTAGGAGCCACCAAGCCCACCCCTCCCACTAGTGAGGGAACAGGTATGAGACACACATAGTGCAATGACAAGGGCTGTTGTTTATATATATATATATATATAGATATGAATATAAATATGTTTATTGTTAATATTACTGTTGAATATTATATATAATATTAAAAAGGTATAAATAGCTTTCAAAAATGCTAAAAAATATGTTAATTGTTCATATTACTGTTCAAAATTATATAATAATATAAAGAAATAACTCACTTTAAAAATGCTTTAAAAATATGTTTACTGTTGATATTACTATTTCATATTGTGTTAAGAATGTGTATAACAGAAGACACAATGAATGTAATGAATGACAAACAAAAGATAAATACAAAAAATGTTTAGAAGAATAACTAATTATTAATACAAATATATATTAAGAAAATGTATTAAGATGTATGATTAATTTGTCATATTTTCCATCATAAAGTAAATTAAAAAAATGGCAACAGGGGGGGTCCCCGACAGAGGATAATGCTATATGGGGGTCCTTGGCATGGCAAAGTTTGGGAACCCCTGCTCTAATATTACTCTCTGTTGATTTGTTGTTTTGTTTTATAGGAAGAGACCTGAAAAAACCCAGATAGACTTTATGATGAGGGGGAGAAGAGTATCATCGGAGAACAGCTGGATCAACATCAGTCTACAGCAGGGGTGCCCAACCAGTCGATCGCGGGGAGATTCCCAGTCGATCGCGAGATGTGTCTAAAAATAGAACAACAATATTCTGTTTTATCGTTAATGTCCTATAACATAATCTTCCTGTGCCAGAATAATGCACTTGAACGCATCAAAGCTTTGTGATTGGCCGGTGTGACCCCATGTGTTGGAGCGTGGCTGGTTGGCAGTGGTCACTATTTCGCTGACGTTGTCCGTGTCAACAGGAGTGACAGTCCGCACACACACAAGACCGCAATTATGGCAGAAGCAAAAAAGCCCAAAATATATAATTGTCACTCCGAGTGGGAGGATGATTATTTTTGTATCTATTCCAATTCAAAGTCCATCTGTCTCATCTGCAATGCGAGCGTGGCTTTATCGAAGAAGGGTCATTTAGGAGCGGCATTTCAAAACAGTGCACAAACGCTACGAGACGGAATTCCCTCCTAATTCTGCTCTACGCTCCAAAAGGGGAGGGATTCATTATAATTATTGTACAAAATGGTATAATAATGCAAACTTAAATTGATTATAGTCTATCATCAATTCAGGTTAAGAAACTAGTGTTGCTTGCATTCTATTTTAAAAGGCATTTCTTTTTATACTCTACTAAAATACAACAAAAAAAGGGTTTGATTCTATTGATTTTGTCTTTTTTATTGCACTTTGGCAGCAGATTCCTGTGACCTTCAGATCTGAGTTGTCTTAATAAGCCTAATTTATACTTTTGAAGCAACACTATTTTTATATAATGGCAAAGAAAGGGTTCAGAGTCTTTTCTTGTTTTCCCTGTGTCATATGTGGCAGCACTGTTCAATGTTTCTTGAAAACATTACCCACTGTAGTATGTGACGTGTGAATAAACTCCAACTCTGTATCAACAACACTGTTGTGTAACTTCAGTTAAATACTTGTAGGCCTATGTGTGTAGATTAGAAAGAGGTAAGATAAAGGATCTGCAGTATTTTATGAAGTATTCATCGTACAAAGGTCAGTTTTATACAAGTAGAAGTGTGTATTTACCTGGTATTAGGCTGGCTACGCCTCTCTATTTGGACTGGTAGATCTCGGCAGACTGGCAACTTTAAAAGTAGCTCTCGGTTCAAAAAAGGTTGGGCACCCCTGGTCTACAGCCACGATAGGAAAACCACACACCTGTGACCAGTGTGAGAAGAGTTTCTGGGGTTCAGGGAATTTGAAGAACCACAAAAATACCCACACTGGAGAAAAACCCTTTCACCTGTGACCAGTGTGAGAAGAGCTTTAGCCGGTCAGCCGAATTGAAGGTCCACCAGTAAACCCACACTGGAGAAAAACCCTACTACTGTAACCAGTGTGAGAAGAGCTTTAGCAGGTCAGGCGATTTGAAGGTCCACCAGTAAACCCACACTGGAGAAAAACCCTACTCCTGTGACCAGTGTGAGAAAAGTTTCACGGACTCACGCTCATTGAAGCGCCACCAGCGAATCCACTCCTTTGACCAGTGGAAGAAAGAGTTCAGTGACTCATACAGTGTGAAGCTCCACCAGCCTACCGACACTGGAGAAAAACCTGACGTCTGTGCTCCCTGTGAAGAGTTTCAGAGAACCAGACCACATGGGAGAACACCTTCACTAGTGCACTGAGACTGTTCAGAAAGAGTGAGGTGGACTGTTTGACACAACTCGCTGTTAAAGGATGTTGTGTGGATTTAAAAAAGTTGTTCAAATATTCTCAATAATATTCAAATGCATGCACTTCAGTTGTCAACTTGTATTTTTTTCAACAGCAATAACACACACAAAGCTCCCTAAAGAACAAGGCACCACAGTCACTTAAAGGGGACCTATCATGCAAAATGCACTTTTGTACGTCTTTTATACATGAATATGTGTCCCCGGTGTTTCAGGGAACTCACCAAGTGTCAGAAAACACAACCCTCTCTCTTTTTCTGCAAATACCCAAATCTCTAAAAACGGGGCTGCAACGGAGCTGATACAGACTTGAAATTGTTCTGACGTCAGAAACAGGGAGCTCCGCCTATATGGGCAACTCTCCACCTATCAGGGGAATGGGGAGTTTGGCAACGGCCATTGCCGCTCAAAAGCACTGGAGACGCTGTAGTACATATGCCAGGCCTGTAAGTGGCGCTGTAGTCTGCTACAAAAGCAGCGAAGAAGACTTCTCAGAATCAGTCCTTGCAAAAACAGGGCTGGAAAAGAGCAAATAGAGCGAAATGAGGCATGGCTAAAATGCATGATCTCTTTGGTATTTTGAAAAAAAAACTTCATAGACATTTTTTATATAGGTATGGCCCTACAATATATTATTCAAATTTAGCATGATAGGTCCACTTTAAATGTGATAATGTTATACATATGTGGTAATTTAACAACAAGCTAAAGCCTACTGATTTCTAAAAGTGTGCAGAGAGCCTTTAGTCTCATATAAGCTAGATAGAGCGTCGCTTTGAAACATAAACTATTACTGTTGCTGACTGTACTGATTCAGGCCATTTTACCATCAGAAAGAGGTTCCACAGGGGTCTATCCTTGGTCCATTCATGTTTACATTAGATGTTACTATTAGAGTATTCGTTATTCTCGCGTCCAGGAGAGAAGCTTAGGATAAATGAGACCAATGGAGTCTCTGGCATAAGGTTCAAATGGGTACTTTAATTAAAATGGCACGGTAATGTTACAGGCAGAAGATGGTTCTGTGGGAGAGAGAAGCTGCAGCTCCCTCTCGCGGCCGTGGAGAAGAGACTCCACACACATTCTTTGGGGACGGGTGGTGCAGTGGTCTGTGCATCCGATCATCAGATCAAGGGGGAGTGCTGGGGAACTCCAGTTCGAAACCCGCTCCTGCCGCCACTGCGTCAGGCCGTTGTGTCCTTGGGCAAGACACTTCACCCAGATTTGCTCCTGTGGGTATTGTCCACAGTACATGTATAATACCAATGTGTACTTGTAAAAGCGCCTCGATGACCTCGAGGCGTGAAGATGGACGGTGTGGCGCAGTGCGCTGTGCAATGATCAAGGGGTGAAACCCGCCGCTGCTGCGTCTGTAAAGCCGGTGTGTCCTTGGGCAAGACACTTCACCTGAACTTGCTCCTGTGGGTATTGTCCACAGTATCTGACCATTGCATGTATGATATATGTGTAATGTGTGTATATGTAAAGCGCTTTGAGTCATTGAAAAAGCGAATTATTAATTAATTACATTCGTCTTTCCCGCTTGCCCGATATCGCGCATAACAGAGGATTCAGACATTCTATCTTCATTGTAAACATGTAAACATGCCTTTTCTCCTCATACTCTCATTTTTATTTAATCAATTTTAACGACTGCAATCATTTGTTTAATAATACTGGAAATACTTTACGACAGTTATCATTTACGGTAGTTCCGGATGTTGTCATACCAACTCACGTCTGTAAACAAAACTTATTAAAATAACTGTCCCTTCATTTAATATTCAGCAATAGTAATATCTCGATGTATATAGATGTAGTGTTAAAGTCAGTAGGCTTTGGTGTGCAATACTCCGTGTACATTCACATCTCTAGAATGGTGATATTAGGCACATGCTAAATGCTAACAGGAGATGAAGGATTTTCAGAATAAAAGCTTGGCATTAAGATTGTGCGAGAACTTCTGGTTTTTCAGAATAAAACAGCATTTAAGCTGATGGTATGTTTAAACTAAATTATGCCATAAAACATTGATTTTAATTTCTAACATTACATAACCTTTTCCAGTAGCCACACTTTCTCCTTCGACCCCTTCTCTGTTGGGGAGGTTTGTAAGGCTCTAAAGGTCCTAGAGCCCAATAAATCAGCAGGCGATCTCCCCCCTTGTTTCTTACGTCTAGCTGCAGATATTATAGCCCAACCAGTGTGTCAAGTTTTTAATCTTTCTATAACAAACAATGTCATTCCAGATGTTGGGAAAACTGGAAATGTTCTCCCCTTATTGAAAGGTGGTGATCCCATGGTGATGAATAATTACAGACCAATTTCCAAGGCTGGTGAATGATCAAATCAAAGAATATTTAAGCTTGAACCACATTCTATCTCCTCACCCTTCAGGCTTTAGGAAGCAGCACAGTACAGTAACGGCTGCTTTGAAAGTAGTAAATTACATTGTTGAAGGCTTGGACGCAAAGAGCTACTGTGCTGCCCTTTTTATAGACTTATCCTACACATATGATACTGTGGACCATGGCATTCTATGCCAGAAGTTACCCCATATAGGCCTGTCTGACCAAGCTGTTGGTTGGTTTTCAAACTATCTTTCAAATCGCAAGCAATGTGTACAATTCAGCGGTCTCTCCTCAAGCTTTCTTAATGTGCCCAGAGGTGTTCCTCAAGGTTCGGTCTTGGGACCCACCCTTTTTACAATTTATATAAATGATGTGCGTCAAAATATTGATGCCTCTGTACATCTATATGCAGATGATACTGTTCTATACTGTTGTGCTAGCACTGCTGCCCTTGCATTTGAACGTCTGCAGTCTGCTTTTGACACTTTTCAGTCACACCTGTTCCACCTCAGGTTGGTGTAAAATTCAGACAAGACAAAAGTCATGTTGTTTTCCAAGAAGAAAAAGTTACCAACTGTTCTTCCCTGCATCGTGTCTGCACAGCATAACCCCATTGCATCTGTTAACACCTACAGATACTTAGGCATCACTATAGATGAAAACCTCATATTGACAATCTTTTAAGGAAACTGAAACTGGGATTTTTTTTTAGAAACAAGGCCTGCTTCTCCACAAGTGCTAGGAAATGGCTTGTAGCTGCCACATTTTTGCTGCTCTTGGACTACGGGGATGTTGTGTACATGAACGCCTCAGCTCACTCCCTTCATCTGCTGGATGCTGTTCACCATGGGGCTTTGAGGTTCATAACCAACTGTAAATCCCTCACACACCATTGCACACTGTACTCTTTAGTTAACTGGATATCACTATCAATGCGCAGATCTCTGCACTGGTACAAATTCATCAATACCGCTATGCTTGGACTGCTGCCCCTCTACATATCCACTTACATATCACACAAAAAGTACAGCTATAGACTACGATCTCAAAATTACATCACTCTGTCCGTCCCCTCAGTATCACCGAGCTTGGGAAAAATCCATATCATACTCTGCCCCCTCAACCTGGAACACACTTCAGCAGGATAAAAGTATACTTCGGGACAATGGTGGATTTTGCATACAATTAGTGCTGGGGGGAAACGATTATTTTGAAAACGATTAATCGGGCGATTATTTGATCGATTAGTCGACTAATCTAACGATTATTTTTCTGTTGTTCAATTCATAAAAAACGTAATGTAAAAAAAACGTAATGTAAACATTTTTTTTTCACAATACTGTGTCTCAGGGGATCTTAATATTTAAAAACCTATTAATGTGTTATCCCAGATTAACGGAAATAATCTCAGCTAATTGACGATACAAACCATGTTTACCAAAACAAAACACAAGTCTCATAAGAAGCATCTAAATGACCCCTGAACGAAAAATGCTAACGGACATTGGCACAGAACTCAAGATAAAAGTACCCTTATTACTTATCGTAGCTGCACATACAATATATCCGATTAAAGCTGAGACTCCACAGATTATGTAGGTATATAGTATCATCACTGAGTGATCCGGACTCGCGACAGGGGAAGCAAATACAGTCATCACAACACGTACCTTCACAGAGCTTCTCGGGAGATCGTCTCACCACCGTAATCTGATCAAAAGACGTGTTCAATGGCAATAAAATGAGAAAAAATGCGGCTGAATCGGTTAATCCATAGGTTTTTAACGTCTATGTATAAAAAAATGATTGAATTTATAATCCATAATTCCATTTTATGTAAAAATCGGAGAGCAAATGCTAGCTGCTAATGGTAGCCACCACAGCTAGCTGCTGCTTCTGCTAGGCTATGCAGCAGTCTCAGTGAGATATAAATATATAAATATCTTTGCGTTTTGGACTAACTTTAAAATATTCCCATGCTTTTGAAGACCTAGGGCGAGATGTTTTCGTTTGGGGGCTTCGTGCGCAATCCTGTGAGGAGGAGGTGGTAGCCGTTTCAGTCTCCATTGTGTTTGAAGTGCGATTGCGAACTGCTTGTTGCTTTGGGTGACCCACGTGTGTGTAGCGGAAATATGTCGTCGACGATATTTTGAAGTCGACGCAACGCTACAGCACTACATACAATACATCAAAGTAACATACACAGCACAACCCTCTATTTAAGTTTGAGGGAACAGATGACACAAATACATACAACAACAAAGACAAATCAAAATAAAACTTGAATTGGAACCTTTGAATTGTGTTACCATGGAAACACCAGTACATATTTCAAACCTGACCCACGTGAAGACGTCCATCAACCGGCACGAGTTATTGAAACTACTTTCACGGTAAGAAAAACAGCGTTTCTGCAGCTGGGTCGTTTCTATGTGATGTTTACGGGAGCTATTGTTTGGCTGGCAGAGGGAGATTTATTTTACTCTTTCAAACTTATTTTGATATTTTATGAAAATAGAGTTTGTTGTTCTGCATGTTGGATACTGGGACTGAAATGTATGTTTCTCTGCACAAGACTGACTTATTGTCTTCATTTATATTTGTGATATATAGCTTTACCTCTTTTTAAAGCTGCATTTATTTAAAAATTGCACAAACTAAAGCACTACAAGATATGTCTCTATTATGTGTCAGATGTGCAAGTGTCTAACTGGATGGACTCCATCTCTCTTTGAGCTTTGTGGTAGTGATTTTTTTTGTCAAATGAATGGTCTCAAGGTTAACATTTAGAAAAACACAAAATGTTTATTTTAATTCCTGTAGTTGGCTAATAAGTAATATGGTAATCTCTGTTATTGCAGATGGCTGAACTTCAGGTAGACGATAACACAAGCAGCAGAATGACTTCATCAGCAGAGGTAAGTTACTTTAACTTTTAAAAGTGAAAATCCGGGTTAAATAATTATTCATATTTGAGTGAAAACAATGACATTCTGTTTTAAAGTTTAGCAGTCTAGAGTCCTGTTGATTAAGTTTTCAGAATTGTTTACATGGTTACATTTGAGTCCAAACAATGAAGAATTAAAAAAGCAAAAGCAAAAGTGAAAATCCTGGTTAAATAATTATTCATATTTGAGTGAAAACAATGAAGAATTAAAAAAGCATTCGTTATACTGAGTGAATCATATTGGTTGCTAGGAAACATCTGGCAAAATCAATCAAAGATGTAAACAGGAAGTCACCTGTAGCAAATAGTGAGTGCTAAAGCTAAAGTAGCATATACAAGGAGATGTTAACATCTGATCAATCACATTTACTCAGAGGTGGGAGAAGTACTCAGGACTTGTACTTTAGTAAAATTAGAAGAACTCAGATCTTGTGCTTGACTAAAAGTAGAAGTACTCAGATCTTGTACTTGAGTAAAAGGAGAAGTACTCAGATCTTGTACTTGAGTAGAAGTACTCAGATCTTGTTCTTGACTAAAAGTAGAAGTACTCAGATCTCAAGTAAAAGTAGAAGTACTCAGATCTTGTACTTAGTAGAAGTATCAGAGTGAAGGAATACTCTGTTACAGTAAAAGTCCTGCATTCAAAATGTTCCTCAAGTAAAAGTAGAAAAGTATTCTCATCAAAATATAGTGAAAGTAGCGACAGTAAAAGTAGTGATTGTGCAGATTGGTCCATTTTAGAATAATATATATGATATGTTTTATAATGATTGATCATGAAAGTGTTCTCAAAGCTGGTAAAGGTGCAGCTAGTTTGAATGACTTTGTATACTGCAGGGTAGCTTGTGGATTTACTCCAGGTGGAACTAAAGTCTGATTCAACACTTGATTAGATTTCACATCATTCATCCACATCTGTAGAGTAACTAAAGGTATTAGATACATGTAGTGGAATAAAAGTACACAATTTACCTCTGAACTGTAGTGGAGTAGAAGTACACAGTAGCATAAAATGGAAATACTCAAGTCAAGTAAAAGTACCTCCAAATTGTACTTAAGTACAGTACAGTAGAGTAAATGTACTTCCTACCTCTGAATTTAATGATATAATGTGATCATTTAATGTTCATTATTTTCAAATTCACGGTGTAGATATTTGAATAGCTAGTGATACCTGGATACTATAACTAATTTATAAAACAATGAAACAAGTTTGTGTGCTTCAACCCTTTTAGTTGTTTGTATTTAGCTATAGATAACTCTAACCTTACAACAGATAAAGTATGCAATTTTCCATCATGATGGTTGAAAAAAACTTAGCATTGTTTGAATAATATTTAAAAAAATGTCTCTGTGAGAGCCAATCCCTTTGTATTCATTTAAAAATAACAACAAATCATTCTGAATCAAACAACCAATCAGTGCGTCTTTGTTGTTTAGTTGTATCAAGTTAATGGGTATTTATACTTCTTCCTTTATTCAGCGGTATTTTAGGCTACAACGAGTCAGAATGCATTCTCGGGTTTCATTAAAAACCTTACTTTACTTCTGTCACGTCCATTTTTAACTTGCATCAAGACATTCCTATGTGTCCTAATACACTTGTGTCACTTTCTCTGTTGATTTGTTGTTTTGTTTTATAGGAAGAGACCTGCAAAAACCCGGATAGACTTTATGATGAGGGGGAGAAGAGTATCATCGGAGAACAGCTGGATCAACATCAGTCTACAGCCAAGATAGGAAAACCACACACCTGTGACCAGTGTGAGAAGAGTTTTGTGAATTCTGGCAATTTGAAGATTCACCAGCGAACCCACACTGGAGAAAAACCTTTCACCTGTGACCAGTGTGAGAAGAGCTTTAACCACTCAGGCAATTTGAAGATTCACCAGCGAATCCACACTGGAGAAAAACCTTTCACCTGTGACCAGTGTGGGAAGAGCTTTAACCACTCAGGCAATTTGAAGATTCACCAGCGAATCCACACTGGAGAAAAACCTTTCACCTGTGACCAGTGTGGGAAGAGCTTTAACCAGTCAGGCAATTTGAAGATTCACCAGCGAATCCACACTGGAGAAAAACCTTTCACCTGTGACCAGTGTGGGAAGAGCTTTAACCAGTCAGGCTATTTGAAGATTCACCAGCGAATCCACACTGGAGAAAAACCTTTCACCTGTGACCAGTGTGGGAAGAGCTTTAACCAGTCAGGCTATTTGAAGATTCACCAGAGAATCCACACTGGAGTAAAACCCTACTCCTGTGACCAGTGTGAGAAGACTTTCAGGGACTCAGACTCATTGAAGCGCCACCAGATAAAACACTCCTTTGTCCAGTGGAAGAAAGAGTTCAGTGACTCATACAGTGTGAAGCTCCACCAGCCTACCCACACTGGAGAAAAACCTGACGTCTTGGCTCACTGTGAGAAGAGTCTCAGAGAACCAGACCACATGGTAGAACACCTTCACTAGTGCACTGACTGTTCAGCAAGAGTGAGGTGGACTGTTGGACACAACTCACTGTTAAAATATGTTGTGTGGATTTTAAAAGTTGTTCAAATGTTCTCAATAATATTCAAATGATGCACTTAAGTTATCAACTTGTATTTGTTTCCACAGCAAACACACACACAAAGCTCCCTAAAGAACATAGCACTGCAGTCACGTAAATGTAATAATGTTATAAATATGTGGTAATTTAACAACAAACTAAAGCCTACTGATTTATAAAAGTGTGCATAGAGCCTTTAGTCTCATAAAAGCTGGATAGAGCGTCACTTTGAACCATAAACTATTACCGTTGCTGACTGTACTCATTCAGGCCATTTTACCATCAGAAAGAGGTTCCACAGGGGTCTATCCTTGGTCCATTCATTTTTTCATTAGATATAACATTAATCTTTCTAATCAATATTTTAATGTCAATATTTTTGCTGATGCCGACGCTTTATCACAACCATTAAATGTCAACAGCTAAACAGATGTCTGTGAATTATATAAAAAAATAACATCTTTAGAAATCTTCAGAATATAGACAGGAATACAACTTGAAAGTATTGTAGGTGAAAATGTCTTCCTCTAATTTCAACGACCTTTAAATATATTGTAACAATCTATATAGCTATATATTTTGTAAGACACTACGGGTCAATACCTTTATATATACAGTCTATGGTCAATACATGTTAAGGTAATACACATCACCATGAAACCTCAGTTATTAAATTGCATTAAGAGAAATATATTTTGTATGATACTGTACGTTAGTAAAATAAACTCCTCATAGTGTACATATCAACTAAACTCCAAATAAATAAAGGTTACGCTAACAGGCTAAACTAGTCTCATCACTTTGACGAATTGCAGAGAAAGAGTACGAGCTGAAGTTCCATGATGTTTTATAAAGAAAATAAAACCAAACGTTACTAAAGAAAGATTATACGTGCTACAGAAAACACCCGAGGCAGCTCACCTTCTTCGTCATCTAAACCTCGGGATACAATAGGTGGACTAAATACCATTAATTAAACCATACCCAGGTAACAATTGCTGTGTGAGGTGCAAACAATTAATTATAATAATATAATTAATAATGACTAAATAATATATTCTGAATGTTTTCTTTCCACTATTATGGAAGCATTCTCAGAAGGACATTATTTATAGTATTTTCTGTGAATCCTGAGTTTTGTGTCTTTTATGAGTTATTTAAAAGTATTAAAGCCCATCAATTCATGAAAAATAAGAATGCAACACAACTGTTGAGCGTAATAGAGGAATATGAGCCCTTTTTAATTTATTTTAATATTGTTTGTTCTATATTGAAATGTTCTGGTCTGTTTTTGATTGGTTTATTTTGTGTTTTGTATGCACCTGTTCCTAAGGGTAAATTGTGAAATATATCTGAAAGCCAAGTTGTAGATGTTTCTATAGCAAAAAGGTATTTTCCAGCCACCAGATGGTAGTGTCGACCTGCTTAGCTCCAGCCCATGACTTCCTGTAGCTCACAGTCAAAGGAGCAGGTACTGAAAGTACAGTGAAAAACAAAAACCCACCGCAAAATGTTTGGATTTATTCTGTAGCTCACACAGACAAGAAACCACAGAACCACTACTGTTGAATTTTGCAAACTAAAGCAAAACTCAGTCAAATAAATCTGCTAGATGAATAATGGCGTAGCCTCAGTTTAAAAACACACACTTACCTAATTCACAGCTCGTTTCCTGGCCTGAACAACGACAGCATTTCGTCACATTAGCCTGAGTCACACACACACACACACACACACACACACACACACACACACACACACACACACACACACGTTCATTCTGTCACACTGAAAGGGAGGAGTGTGTTCCCGAAACATGCACCACAATCTGCCAGTAACACCAGTGATCTTGGAATAATACAAAGTGCCCAGGGAGTTGGTTGTGTTTCACTTTTCAATTGAGCATTTGGAACAACTCGTGAACCGACGGAGCCAGTGGAGTGTAATGACTGTTTACTCTGAACTGGAGGAAAATGGTGGACAACATAATGGTGTTTTCCTTTTCCTCTGACATGCTTTTGGCTCTTTTTTGTGTTGTTTTCTGTTGTCTGGCTTAGGGTTAGTGCAAAAAATGATTCTGGGCAGTGGGCTGTAATACAAAAATAATACAAAATATATATATAAAAAGTAAATATACTTTGACATAAAGAAACCCTAATAAAAACTCCTTGGCATTTCATTGGCTGTATCAAAGTCAAAGTCAACTTTATTGTCAATCTTTCAGTTTGTGTGTACAGACAGAGAGATCGAAATGCCGTTTCCCAAAATCCCGAATACAAAAATACAAATGTAAATAATAATACTAATTAAAACTGCGGTCGCACTTGTGCGCGCAGTGATGAGCGGGCCCTCGCGTCCGTGCGCCTGTCGGGGAGGGCGGCAGGTCGTCCCGGCGTCAAGCAGACGTGCGCGAGTCCTGGGAAATGAGCCGTTTCTCATTTCTCTAATTTTCGCGTCCCAGACTCCCAGGTGCTCCGGCAGCGACCCGGAAACGGATGTCGAAGGAAAACAAATTTCTCTAAAGGGTCGTCGAGGATCGATTATCGAGGAGGCTGTCTGGAGGAGCCGTAACCGAGGATACACTGATTTAGAGGAGAGAGGAGTGTCTCTGGAGGAGCTATAACCGAGGGTACACTGAAGTATTCTCCTGAGACGATTTAAGCCAACAGTGATGTTTAAAAGAGGCGTGACGCATGGCTGGACTTCTGTCAACAAAGCACAGCTCTGCAAACTGTTCCCGTTGTGATTATAAGTTATTTGAGATGATCAAATGTGCATCAGACTTTCTGCCCTTTACAGTTTGTTTATTCACTAATCACATGTCCCCTGGATGTTAGGTGATGTTACAGTGAGAACAGCTGCTGAGGGCAGTGCAGAAAGCAGAACAGTGTGTATAATATATATCGCTCAATAACAAATGTAACAGGCCTACATGTCACACTTTATTTGTAGGCTTTAGGAGATATCTACAAATAAACATTAGGGTTAGGGTTAGGGTTAGGGTTAGCGAGTGTCTTTTGTAATGAATATGCCGCCAGCAAAGGGCGTTGTTGGACTAACATTAGGTGTGTGTGTGCGTGTGTGTGTGTGTGTTTGAGAGTTGATGTGCCAGGCAGACAGGCAGGGCTCAGTAGCTTATCTGACATATAATTGGTAAAAAATGGTACATTCTCCGTTAGCCTACGAGCTCCCCGTTTGAGCGAAGGACTATTCCTTCTCAATGTAGCATGACATTGGATATGCGCTGAAGTTGTCCTGGATTGGAATTTTTCCGATCATTCCCCAAGGAGGAGTTCGCAAGAATGTGCTGAAAATGCATGAAAAATGCACATTTCTCAAAATGGCCGACTTCCTGGGGGGCGGGGCTAATGGAAGGCAATTTGAAATATGTGTGCAATCATAATAGCAATATGTATACAGCGTTTCGTGAATATCGGAATAACTATATCCGAGTAGTTTGGAGTAATTTGTGACATGTAAATCGTCAAAAATGGAAAGTTCTCCGTTCGCTTACGATGTCGTCGTTTGAGCGATCGACTATTCCTTCGCAATTTAGCATCACAATGGAAATGGGCTGAACTTGTCCTGGATTGGATTTTTTCCGATCATTCCCCTAGGAGGAGTTCGCAAGAACGTGCGTAAAATGGCTGAAAACGGCACATTTAAAAAAATGGCCAACTTTCTGGGGGGCGGGGCTAATGGAAGGCAATGTGAAATATGTGTGCAATCATAATAGCAATATGTATACAGCGTTTCGTGAATATCGGAATAACTATATCCGAGAAGTTTGGAGTAATTTGCGACATGTAAATCGTCAAAAATGGTGTATTCGCTGTTAGCTTACGACCTCCACGAGTAATTTTTCAAAAATGTGCTCCTCAATTAAGTTTCATATTGGATAGGGGCTGAACGTGTCCTGGATTGGAATTTTTCCGATCATTCCCCTAGGAGAAGTGTGCAAGAATGTGCTTAAAATGGCTGAAAAACGCAAATATTTCAAAATGGCCGACTTGTTGGGGGGCGGGGCTAATGGAATGTATGTACAAATATGTCTTCAATTCCATGAGGAATGTCTGTGCCCAAATTCGTGAAGTTCTGAGAAACTATGAGACTACCACACAATAGGGGGCGCTAGTGAGCAGTTTTTTTGAAAAATTACGTTTTGTTTTTACATTCTACAAAAGGTCGTGGGCTGTGACGTGTGTACCAAGTTTTGAGTACCGAAACATATTTTAGCACATCGTCATAAAAAAAAACGTACAGGCCACGCCCACATTTGTCATTCGTCGTGACACTTTAAATATAAGTGCATACTTATCCCCAGAGTATGTCTAAAAAAAAAAAAAAAGATTTTGTCCATCAGTTCATGAGTTATACATTTGTCATGTTTTTGGCGCCCCCTATAGTCCAAAATGGAAATTACTTTTTGTGCCTATTCCCCAATACAGAATGAACCTTCCCACCAAAATGTGTGGTTTTGTTGTACATTGTTGATGAGTTATGAGCATTTGAAATTTGAAAAACTAAGCCCCGCCTTTTGCAAACACGTTTAGAGTAATGAGGGCCACATTTATCGACTGAACATGCTCATTTCCTACGATAATGTGTCTGACCCTCCGGCGATACTGTATACTGAGTTTGGTGTTGAAAAACCAAAATTTGAAATTTAAGTGAATATTTAACTGTTTTTCAAATTATGCTAATTTAAAAAAAAATAAAGTAGGCGGAGCTTACGGGTACTTGGACCTTATATGTAGAGCAGGTCCACCCGAGTAAGTGTGAAAAATTTCAGGTAATTTGGAGTTACGGTGCGACTTTGTACATCTTTCCAAAAACGGAAATGGCCATAGGTGGCGCTAGAGAGCATGTTGGACAATTTGAACACATTGACTCCAGAATATCAAATTTTTCACCGATTCTGGAATCTGTGCAAAATTATACAACTTTCTCAGCATCCTAAAGGCCTGAAAATAAGCATTGAAATATGGAATAATAATAATTAAAACTGCGGTCGCACTTGTGCGCGCAGTGATGAGCGGGCCCTCGCGTCCGTGCGCCTGTCGGGGAGGGCGGCAGGTCGTCCCGGCGTCAAGCAGACGTGCGCGAGTCCTGGGAAATGAGCCGTTTGTCATTTCTCAAATTTTCGCGTCCCAGACACCCAGGTGCTCCGGCAGCGACCCGGAAACGGATGTCGAAGGAAAACAAATTTCTCTAAAGGGTCGTCGAGGATCGATTATCGAGTCAGGCTGTCTGGAGGAGCCGTAACCGAGGATACACTGATTTAGAGGAGAGAGGAGTGTCTCTGGAGGAGCTATAACCGAGGGTACACTGAAGTATTCTCCTGAGACGATTTCAGCCAACAGTGATGTTTAAAAGAGGCGTGACGCATGACTGGACTTCTGTCAAATGAAGCACAGCTCTGAAAACTGTTCCCGTTGTGATTATAAGTTATTTGAGATGATCAAATGTGCATCAGACTTTCTGCCCTTTACCGTTTGTTTACTCACTAATCAAATGTCCCCTGGATGTTAGGTGATGTTACAGTGAGAACAGCTGCTGAGGTCAGTGCAGAAAGCAGAACAGTGTGTATAATATATATATCGCTCAATAACAAATGTAACAGGCCTACATGTCACACTGTATTTGTAGGCTTTAGGAGATATCTACAAATAAACATTAGGGTTAGGGTTAGGGTTAGGGTTAGCGAGTGTCTTTTGTAATGAATATGCCGCCAGCAAAGGGCGTTGTTGGACTAACAGTAGGTGTGTGTGTTTGTGTGTGTGTGTGTGTGTGTGTGAGAGTTGATGTGCCAGGCAAACAGGCAGGCCTCAGTAGCTTATCTGACATATAATTGGTCAAAAATGGTACATTCTCCGTTAGCCTACGAGCTACCCGTTTGAGCGAAGGACTATTACTTCTCAATGTAGCATGACATTGGATATGCGCTGAAGTTGTCCTGGATTGGAATTGTTCCGATCATTCCCCTATGAGGAGTTTGCAGAAATGTCCTTAAAATGCATGAAAAACGGCCATTTTTCAAAATGGCTGACTTTATGGTGGGCGGGGCTAATGGAAGGCAATTTGAAATATGTGTGCAATCATAATAGCAATATGTATACAGCGTTTCGTGAATATCGGAAAAACTATATGCGACCAGTTTGGAGCAATTTGCGCCATGTGAATAGTCAAAAATGGTGTATTCGCTGTTAGCCTACGACCTCCAAGAGTAATTTTTCAAAAATGTGCTCCTGAATTAAGTATCCTATTGGATAGGGGCTAAACCTGTCCTGCATTGGAATTTTTCTGATCATTTCCCTAGGAGGAGTTTGCAAGAACGTGCGTAAAATGGCTGAAAACCGCACATTTTTCAAAATGGCCGACTTTCTGGGGGGCGGGGCTAATGGAAGGCAATTTGAAATATGTGTGCAATCATAATAGTAATATGTATACAGCGTTTCCTGAATATTGGAAAAAGTATACGCGAGTATTTGGAGTAATTTGTGACATGTAAATCGTCAAAAATGGAAAGTTCTCCGTTCGCTTACGAAGTCGTCGTTTGAGCGATCAACTATTCCTTCGCAATTTAGCATCACATTGGAAATGGGCTGAACTTGTCCTGGATTGGATTTTTTACGATCATTCCCCTAGGAGGAGTTCGCAAGAACGTGCGTAAAATGGCTGAAAACCGCACATTTTAAAAGATGGCCGACTTTCTGGGGGGCGGGGCTAATGGAAGGCAATTTGAAATATGTGTGCAATCATAATAGCAATATGTATACAGCGTTTCGTGAATATCGGATTAACTATATCCGAGTAATTTGGAGTAATTTGCGACATGTAAATCGTCAACAATGGTGTATTCGCTGTTAGCTTACGACCTCCACGATTGAGCTATCAAAAATGTTCTTCTCCATTAAGTATCATATTGGATAGGGGCTGAACGTGTCCTGGATTGGAATTTTTCCGATCATTCCCCTAGGAGGAATCCGCACGAATGTGCTTAAAATGCATAAAAAACGCACATATTTCAAAATGGCCGACTTTTTGGGGGGCGGGGCTAATGGAATGTATGTACAAATATGTCCGCAATTCCATGAGGAATATCTGTGCCAACATTCGTGAAGTTCTGAGAAACTATATGCGACTACCACACAATAGGGGGCGCTAGTGAGCAGTTTTTTTGAAAATGTACGTTTTTTTTTTACATTATGGAAAAGGTCGTGAGCTGTGACTCGTGTACCAATTTTTGCGTAACGAAAACCATTTTAGCTCATCGTCATAAAAAAAAAAGTACAGGCCACGCCCACATTTGTCATTCGTTGTGACACTTTAAATATAAGTCCATACTCACCCCCAGAGTATGTCTACAAAAAAAGAAAAATATTTCGTCCATCAGTTCATGAGTTAGACATTTGTCATGTTTTTGGCGCCCCCTATAGTCCAAAATGGAAATTACTTTTTGTGCTTCTTCCCCAATACAGACTGAACCTTACCACCAAAATGTGTGTTTTTTTGGTACATTGTTGATGAGTTATGAGCATTTCTATCTAAGCCCCGCCTTTTTGCGAAGACATTTAGAGTAATGACGACCACATTTATCAACTGAACATGCTCATTTCCTACGATAATGTGTCTGACCCTCCGGCGATACTGTATACTGAGTTTGGTGTTGAAAAACCAAAATTTGAAATTTAAGTGAATATTTAACTGTTTTTCAAATTATGCTAATTTAAAAAAAAATAAAGTAGGCGGAGCTTACGGGTACTTGGACATTATATGTAGAGCAGGTCCACCCGAGTAAGTGTGAAAAATTTCAGGTCATTTGGAGTTACGGTGCGACTTTGTACATCTTTCCAAAAACGGAAATGGCCATAGGTGGCGCTAGAGAGCATGTTGGAATATTTTAACCCATTGACTCCAGAATATCAAATTTTTCACCGATTCTGGAATCTGTGCAAAATTATACAACTTTCTCAGCATCCTAAAGGCCTGAAAATAAGCATTGAAATATGGAATAATAATAATAATACCACGAATAACAATAGGGATCCTCGCACTTCGTGCTAGGACGCCGTTGGGTCCTAGCACTTTCGTGCTCGGGCCCTAATAATACCACGAATAACAATAGGTATCCTTGCACTTCGTGCTAGGACGCCGTTGGGTCCTAGCACTCTCGTGCTCGGGCCCTAATAACAATATAAAACATCTTTGTCCTTCCACACCCTTGACTCTGTCGTTTTCTCTTGAACTGCCTCATTGTAATCCTGAACAGTAATAAGAGGCTCCCGATGAGACATATTCCTGCAGGTGACTCACTAACTGATCACATGAACTACAGCCAGAGTCAGCGCAGCATGGCTGTCTGTCGGCTGCACACAGCTGCGGGTAAAACGCTCAGTAGCCTTAAGTCATGAACAGCTAGGCTCCAGATTTAGACAAACAATCCTCATTGTTGATCAGACAGGAGAGGAGGATATATCATGTTTTCATATCAGTATGTAGTGTCTCTACTTTAAAGAGTCCTCTCCTGCTGATGTTCAGGTGTATATCAGTATGTAGTGTCTCTACTTTAAAGAGTCCTCTCCTGCTGATGTTCAGGTGTATATCAGTATGTAGTGTCTCTACTTTAAAGAGTCCTCTCCTGCTGATGTTCAGGTGTATATCAGTATGTATTGTCTCTACTTTAAAGAGTCCTCTCCAGCTGATGTTCAGGGTCATATCAGTATGTAGTGTCTCTACTTTAAAGAGTCCTCTCCTGCTGATGTTCAGGTATATATCAGTATGTAGTGTCTCTACTTTAAAGAGACCTCTCCTGCTGATGTTCAGGTGTATATCAGTATGTAGTGTCTCTACTTTAAAGAGTCCTCTCCTGCTGATGTTCAGGTGTATATCAGTATGTAGTGTCTCTACTTTAAAGAGTCCTCTCCTGCTGATGTTCAGGTGTATATCAGTATGTAGTGTCTCTACTTTAAAGAGTCCTCTCCTGCTGATGTTCAGGTGTATATCAGTATGTAGTGTCTCTACTTTAAAGAGTCCTCTCCTGCTGATGTTCAGGTGTATATCAGTATGTAGTGTCTCTACTTTAAAGAGTCCTCTCCTGCTGATGTTCAGGTGTATATCAGTATGTAGTGTCTCTACTTTAAAGAGTCCTCTCCTGCTGATGTTCAGGTGTATATCAGTATGTAGTGTCTCTACTTTAAAGAGACCTCTCCTGCTGATGTTCAGGTGTATATCAGTATGTAGTGTCTCTACTTTAAAGAGTCCTCTCCTGCTGATGTTCAGGTGTATATCAGTATGTAGTGTCTCTACTTGAAAGAGTCCTCTCCTGCTGATGTTCAGGTGTATATCAGTATGTAGTGTCTCTACTTTAAAGAGTCCTCTCCTGCTGATGTTCAGGTGTATATCAGTATGTAGTGTCTCTACTTTAAAGAGTCCTCTCCTGCTGATGTTCAGGTGTATATCAGTATGTAGTGTCTCTACTTTAAAGAGACCTCTCCTGCTGATGTTCAGGTGTATATCAGTATGTAGTGTCTCTACTTTAAAGAGTCCTCTCCTGCTGATGTTCAGGTGTATATCAGTATGTAGTGTCTCTACTTTAAAGAGTCCTCTCCTGCTGATGTTCAGGTGTATATCAGTATGTAGTGTCTCTACTTTAAAGAGTCCTCTCCTGCTGATGTTCAGGTGTATATCAGTATGTAGTGTCTCTACTTTAAAGAGTCCTCTCCTGCTGATGTTCAGGTGTATATCAGTATGTAGTGTCTCTACTTTAAAGAGTCCTCTCCTGCTGATGTTCAGGTGTATATCAGTATGTAGTGTCTCTACTTTAAAGAGTCCTCTCCTGCTGATGTTCAGGTGTATATCAGTATGTAGTGTCTCTACTTTAAAGAGACCTCTCCTGCTGATGTTCAGGTGTATATCAGTATGTAGTGTCTCTACTTTAAAGAGTCCTCTCCTGCTGATGTTCAGGTGTATATCAGTATGTAGTGTCTCTACTTTAAAGAGTCCTCTCCTGCTGATGTTCAGGTGTATATCAGTATGTAGTGTCTCTACTTTAAAGAGTCCTCTCCTGCTGATGTTCAGGTGTATATCAGTATGTAGTGTCTCTACTTTAAAGAGTCCTCTCCTGCTGATGTTCAGGTGTATATCAGTATGTAGTGTCTCTACTTTAAAGAGTCCTCTCCTGCTGATGTTCAGGTGTATATCAGTATGTAGTGTCTCTACTTTAAAGAGTCCTCTCCTGCTGATGTTCAGGTGTATATCAGTATGTAGTGTCTCTACTTTAAAGAGTCCTCTCCTGCTGATTTTCAGGTGTATATCAGTATGTAGTGTCTCTACATGTCTCCATGCTATAATATTAAAAAAGCTCTTTATTGTTCTCATACTGCCTGTGCTGCAGCATCTCTTTTCACCCACTGTCTGAAACCAGAGCCCAGTCTTCTCTGATTGGTTAGCTGCTTAGAGATGTCCTTCCCCTTAGCCAATCACGTACAATGTATTGGAGCGCTAGCCAATAGAAGCGCAAGTGTTACATAGTGATGTCACTGTAAACAAAGGAGTACAATGGAGGTTCAGGGCCACAATTCCCTCTGGAGAACTTTGGGATTTTAGCCTTTGCAGACCATTTACATGCACACAAACCTATATAACACAATACTACAGGAAAGGAGAGATCCTAAAAGCACAATAGGGCCTTTAACTATATGGTTTGATGACAAGGATATTGTCAACACATTCAGACTCATACATACCTTTTAACATCTGAGTTATTGTTTATTTATCTTTTTTTTGTCTTTTATTTTTGCTATATTCACCTGTGAGTTCTGCAGAATCATCAGTCGGCCCAAGATGAGTCTCCAGCCACGCTATCAGCCATGTGAAGTTATACTTATGCTGCACTCATGTAACAATTATGAGCGGTTGAGTGGAAACACCAATCACGTCTGTCTCCTTTTTGTAATTGTATTCCGAGTTGGATATGTTAGGGAACGTGTCGCAATCGCTTTGCAAACATGGCAGCAACAGCACCATTACCGACAGTTTAATCAACTTTAATCTCAAAGGAGATATACACTGTTTCCTTGTATTGGCCTCCCCTTGTTAATGAACCAGCCACAAATATGCAACTCAGCCAAAAAAAAAGCTTTTCCTGTTCTTCCAGTCCTGATTATTTCACATGAATGCATCATACAGGCACAGCAGTGCTTTGGGATGTTAACGTCAGCAAGAAAACATGTTAACGTATTGATCCATAGCCTCTTTGTATAGTTAAGCAGTTGCTAATAAGCTATCAAGTTGTCATTATTCTTGAAGGTATGAAGTCATAAATTGGATGTAAAATGTCGCCCTTAGTATGGTGCTAAATGAGAAGTAAAGGGATTACCAAATTACAACTTATTCTGAGGAGAACCTGAATGTTTCTGCCAAATGACATGCCATTTCTTCTTGAGGTTGTCGAAACATTTCACTCAAAACCAAGAAAGTCAACCTCATGGTCGAATATGTGGAAAAATATTTGTCCAAAATGTTATGGCCGAACATGGTATAGAGTGGTGCAGAAACGAGTCCAAAAACCCGGAAATAACTTGGCTCTTAACATTTCCAGTTCACTCGTCTTGAAGTTTTTTTTTAACGTGTTTGAAGTTAGAAGCACGAAATAAGGTCTGATGGTTTAAACAAGCTTTCTTCTCCGACATAAAACGCGTTAGTAATTACCCCACTTGCGAATGCCAGAAACCAGGATGTGTCATAAAAATGGCGGTTGCTAACAAGTGACTAAATGAGACAACTAAACGTCATCACGCCGAACATTAGCCGCCTTTAGCTTAGCGGTGGTGATGCGCAGCCATGCGACCAAGGTGTAGTTCGTTTACAGCCGAATGTTAGCTTTTTACTTCTGGCTATTGCATTTATGCTTAAAAATTCACAAAGTATGTGAGTTTATCCTGCTGAACAAATGTGTTAAGTATCATGCATGCGTGTTTGCCACTGAACTTTCTGCAATACACCAAAATCAAATGGGCAAATCCCATTGCTTATTGTCGAGGGAGCTCTTGCGATAGGTCTGGCCTACAAAACTACGTCATCACTGCACCACCCTATCTGACTAGAGATATTGAAGCTTCTTCATTGAACAGAAACCAGACACAGAGAGTATGAAGCTTTGTGAGCCAGTCTGGTGACGGAAATTCACATTTTAATTCACTAAACTTCGGCTTTGTCTGAACCCTCTCCACTGTGGTCGACTGTGAGGGGCACAGTGGCTCGGGGTGAATTCAGGGACAAATCTCTGCAGCACACACACACACACACACACACACACACACACACACACACACACACACACACACACACACACACACACACACACACACACACCACACACACACACACACACACACACACACACACACACACACACACATAAATCACCTACACAAGGGGGGCAACGGGAAGGGAAGTTGAGTCAACTCTATACAAAGTTGTTCCCTTTACTTCCTAACAAGCAGATTTCCTCTCACGGTGATTCTGTGACATTGTTTGACTGTCAGCACACCATCCAATTATGACCTGCTCCACTACCTGCTGGGGGGGGGGAAAGAGACCCACAGGAGGAAAACATGACACATTTGGGACTGGAGAAACAAAGACGGACAGGAAGGGTAATCGGAGGAGAAAGAGAAAGGTGAAAGAGTCTACATGCAGGGGGTAGAGAGGAAGAAGACGTCACGAAAGACTGAGAGGGAAAACCTCTGAAGCAAAGTGTGTGTCGGAGAACTTTGGGGAGGACTCATGGAGCGCTGGTGAGAAAAAGCCCCGGCTTCTTCCTCTGAAGTCAGGCAGAGAAAGGCAAGCCGACGGGCAGACACACACATCCTCCAACACACACAGCCTAACACACACAGCCTCGAACACACGCTGCCTCACACACACAGCCTAACACACACAGCCTAACACACACAGCCTAACACACACAGCCTCTAACACACGCTGCCTCACACACACAGCCTCACACACACAGCCTCTAACACACGCTGCCTCACACACACAGCCTAACACACACAGCCTAACACACACAGCCTAACACACACAGCCTAACACACACAGCCTAACACACACAGCCTAACACACACAGCCTCGAACACACACAGCCTAACCCACACAACCTAACACACACTTCCACAACCTTATTCTCAGGAAAAAGGCATGTACAATGCTGGCTCTTACACAACACCAAATCCACTGCACACACACACACACACACCACACACTCACACACACACACACACACACATGCACCACACATGCACCACACACTCATACACACACACACACACACACACACACACACACACACCACACACACACACACACACACACACACCACACACACACACACACACACACAGCATGGGAGTTCTGACTCATGTTTAGTTGGAAGTGTCTTCACTGAGATCAACTTTCTGACTTTTTGAGTAACAGACATTTTACTGTTGCTAGTGACAGCTTGACAGATAGAAAGATAGACGGAGTGATAACAATGTATACAAAGGTTTATGTTTCAATATATACAGTGGAGCGTTAAATTAAATATTATATAAAACCAGGTCATTATTCTACTGTTAAGTGATACGAGTATTGACTATAGATGAGTCAAATTATTGCTAATTCTATTGATTTAAAACAGATTTTATAGCTTTGGCTCGAAAACAATATACGTTTTTCATTTCAGTTTAAGTCCACAGCAATTTCTCTATCACAATAGAGTGCTGTGATTGACCACATGTAATCAAGTGTTTAGGAAAGCAAAGCTAACCGGCTCCTGGCTCCAGATTTATATTTGACATACAAATATTTGAGCTGTTTGGATCTGTAACCTTGGTAAGAAGATGAATAAGGGTATTTTGCAAAAATGTTCAACTATTCCCTTTATGACTCACTGCAAAGGAGCGAAGACAATTGTGTTTTACGCTGACAGACAAACGATCCCTGCTGGGTTAAACCCATCAACTTCAATTCTCTGGCTCTCTTTGGATTTGATTGGAGGCCAGCTGCTCGGGGAACGCTGGTCTAGATTTCACAAAGAGCCTCAATTCACACCGGCCTCTCTTACGACGTTCGCTGATGAATACACCTGCTGTCTATGCTGTTACAGGTGGGACACACACACTTGTAATTTAGAATCAGAAACAGGTTTATTACCAGGTAGGTTGACATGTACGAGGAATTTGACTTGGTTTTGTGGTGCACATACAAGTAAAACAACATTTAAAAAACACAGATCGAAAACTATTTTAAGAAAACTATAATAACATTACAAAATATTTAATGGCAGACACCCTATCCATTCTAAGAGTGCGCTTAAGACCTTCCTGTTTGATAAAGCTTATAGTTAGGGCTGATTAGATGCAGCCCTTAGTTTTGCTGCTTTAGGAAGACTGTTGGGGGACACCTTGCTTCTTCCGTCTCTCTGTCTGTACCTCATGTTCCCAATAGGCCAGCTTCCCCCACATTTATTTTTGGTGTCTATCTACGCCGGGATCCTGAGCCGTGGCTGAACCTGTCTCTGCGGTCCTGCCTGACTCTCATCATACTACTTCCCTGATGACTCCCACAGGATTGCTGACATCCTCGTGGATTCATCTTCTTATTACAGACTCATGCATTTCCTAACATTCGGTCTATATGCTGTAAAATGTATTATCTCTTCGATTTACACACGGCATCTATTGCACGTCTGTCCGTCCTGGGAGAGGGACCCCTCCTCTGTTGCTCTCCCTGAGGTTTCTCCCATGTTCCCTTTAAACTGTGGGGTTTCTCTGGAAGTGTTTCCTTGTACGATGTGAGGGTCTAAGGACAGAGGGTCTAAGGACAGAGGGTCTAAGGACAGAGGGTCTAAGGACAGAGGGTCTGAGGACAGAGGGTCTGAGGACAGAGGGTCTAAGGACAGAGGGTCTAAGGACAGAGGGTCTGAGGACAGAGGGTCTGAGGACAGAGGGTCTAAGGACAGAGGGTCTAAGGACAGAGGGTGTCGTATTGTCATACTGATATTCTGTACAAACTGTGAAGACCACTGAGACAAATGTAAATGTTATGATATTGGGCTCTATAAATAAACATTGATTGATTGATTTAAAAATATGGCAGTATTTACATTGAAATATAATTGGAATCAAATATGTGCAGTAATAAAAAACAAGATATTGTGTACATTGTGTGCATTAATGTAATGCATAAGGTTTATGATGTAATGAATGGGAAAAAGGAAAGGACGTTTATGTTTTAAAACCTTAAAATGCTCATCAGATTAGCATCGTGTTGGAGGAGACTTGGTATATAAACTGTGTACATCAGTGTGGTTAGAGTGAATCTCATAGTTGCGAGTTGGTTTAAATGACTTAGTGGCATTAGATGCAGGGAAATGATGCTTCCCATTAGCTTGTGTTTAATCCATGAATACAGCTGCTGCCACTTAATGGCACTTTAAAGGCACATGAATGATTCAAAAGTGAAAATCAGTGTAAAGTATCCAAATCTGTCAAAGACGTAAAAATGATTGAAAAAGAGACAAGTAATCTACATGATTTAATAAGACATAATGACAAGCTTTAAGTGAGGTATGCATCGCTTTTAAAGGTCCCGTGTCATGGCCATTTCTACTGATCATAAATCCATTGTTGAGGTCGACTAGAATACATTTACATTGTTCAATGTTCCAAACTCACATTGGTTTCTCACACAGCATCTCTGTATGTGTATTCACTCTCTGTCCTAAACGGCTTGTTGGAGCTCCTGCCCCCCCCTGTGAGCCCACTGTGCTCTGATTGGTCAGCTCGCCCACTCTGTTCTGATGAGTCCACCACCGTTACAGCAGAACATCAGTGATTATGTTTTGCAATGGCGTTTGTTAGCAACCAGAAAATGACACCAGTAATGACAAACAGATGAGAATGCTGCGTGGGGTCTGGGTGCCGTGTTGGCGGGACGGTGCGCGGCTCGCTGCTGCGAGGAGCGGACCGTGTGAGCTGGGTTCATTTCGCGGGAAGGGGGGGGGGTGCTGATGGGGCTGCAGAACCCCCATCTGTGAGGCTCCACTAGCACCAGCACCCCCAAATGCGGCACACCTACAGTGTAAGCGTGCCACAGTTTCGCCGCAGAGAGAGAGAGTGTGTGTGGAGCTCCACGGATTGGTCCATTTGGACCAATGGCTCCATTTGAGTATGGGCACGTCACTGTACCCAGGAAGAAAAAGAGAAATGTCCAACGAGGCGTTCTGGGGCAGCATAGACAGGTCTTTTCTGTGGTAGAGTTTTACTCGCTACAGGGTGTTTGTGACTCTGCAGACCGTTTACATGCAGAACAACCTTCATAACACACAAGGGGACGGCTAATAACCAGAAAAGCATGACATGGGACCTTTAAATAACTTTATATAGCATGGATACGGAAGATGATGGGGGCCAAATAAGAAAAATGCAATTCGTACAAAAAAAGTCATAAATGTAAAACAATTGATTTTTTTTGGCCTTTCTTACAATAAAATCTCTTAATTTTTACTTCGATCAAAACATTTTATTTTTACATTTTTTGACAGTTTTCACATTTTTTAATCCTCTTTTTTACAATGGAAATACAAGTGTGTGTACAACTAGACATACAAATCAATGCACCACATCTTAGCTTCAATATTAGGCTTATCTTCCAGTGCAAGAACATGTAAAATAAATGTCCATACAGACAAATTATGACGATGTGATTATGCTCAAATTAAAACATTGCAAGGCATGAAATGTCCTCCACCCTGCCTCAAGTTCCTTACAAAAAAAAACTAGAAATAAACAGGAAGTTTGGTCATGATTGAAGCATACAAAATAAAAGCATGGAAGTAGCCACGTTTAGGAGTAAAATGACTTACAGCAACACAACAGACACTTACAAGCTCTGAGTAATTGCTATATACACACATACGCACAGATTCAGCGTTACATCTGCATATTAGATACAAAAATACCCTTATAGCGTTTATAGAAGGGTTTTTATGCATATAGTACATAGTTATATTATATTTTAATGTATTCAGTTACTCACATAATTGTTTTAATAGCTTTTATATTATAATTATCTTTTATTTGTATATGTTGTTATGTGTTATTCATTCTTTGTCTCTGTATGCACCATATAAACCAAAGTATATTCCATGTAAACCAATTTCTGATTCTGATTCTGATGCACGTGGTAATCGGAAAAGGTAAAGTCATGATGCATACAAAATAAAAGCATGGAATAAACCACGTTTTGGAGTAAACACAAAATACACTTACAAACTCTGAGTAGACTTTGCTACATAAACTACTCTGCAGCGTTATACCTGCATATAAGTTACAGAAATACCCTTAAAAGTGTTAGTAAAAAAGTGTTTTATGCATATCATAATCGGAAAAGGTGTTATAATTTCACACCGGTCCCCTATGATGATGTGATTATGCTCAAAATAAAAACTATGCAAGGCATGAAGTGGCCTCCACCCTGCGTCAAGCTTCTTAACAAAAGCTAGTACTGAACAGGAAGTTTGGTCATGAAGCATACAAAATAAAAGCATGGAGTAAACCACTTTTGGGGGTTAAAATCAATTACAGCAACCTGAAAAACATCCGCGCGCTTTGGGGAATTGCTAAATACATCGTGGTGCCGCGTGAAACCTGCGTATTAGATTCAAAAACACCCTCAAACGCGTTTTTACAAAAGGGCTTTTACGCACATCGCAGTCGGAAAAGGTGTTGTTAATCTGGCTAACTTTACAGCGGTCACCTTTCTTTGATCCCGACCCCGCAGCCAATCAGCGGCCGGCAGAGACACATGAACGGTGATAATATCCACGGGCTGCAGGCAGGAGGAACAAAGAAAGCCGTCCTTTCACTTCGTCAACACGGACACATATCCACGTCGGAGAGGCAGGTTCCCCCCGCCCCCCCCCCCTACTTTAAACACTTTAAACACTGTTAAATATCTCCGTGCGTCGTGAGAGCCGCTGCGTTGTTTTGCTGAGGAAAGAGGAAACTTGGCGTCGAGAGGTTTTGGTCTTTCTCCAAACCTGGATATTGTGAAGATACCGCACGGTGAGTTTATTTGACCCACTCTCTTCCGTGAAATTGTAATATAATGCCGAAAACAACCGTAAAAAGAATCGTGACTGTTATATGTTGTTGCTTCACATTGGGAGAAGAGGAACACTCCTGCTTCAAACTTTCCTCTTGTTGTTTTTTCCTCAATCTTTCCCTTCTGCTGGGAGCTCGTTCAAAACTCCATGAAATATTCAGTTGATTTAGTTTTGTGTTGCCCCTTGACAAACAAATACACAAATAGGAACTAAACCTAATATGTTTTCTGACTATGTGTAGCTCTTGCATCAATTCGGCATATAATAATTAAAACTAGTAGCTTATTTAATTAATTTGAATCACTTTAATTGGTAATTAACGCAGTGAACTATCACCTTTGACTGCTGCTACAGCAATAGGTGTGACTCAATTAAAAAAAAAAAGCCTTTTTCCTAATTACCTAAATGTCCTTTTTTGGCTGTTCCTGCGCCGAATAATAAAGAACACACTCCGATCACATAAAATCTACTTTTTCAATGTCAGCTGCCTTTTTGAGAAACACTTTCAAATGCGTTATTCATGCATACATCAACTGGCAGTTTTCCCTTGACTTAAATCCTTCTGTTTGTGTGCTGAGGAAATAAAAATAAGAGACTTGTTTCTGTTGCAAGTGTTAAAGTTGCTTGTATTTTATGGTGGAGTCTTCAGACAGGAGTTATTTCCCTGAGCTTTGCTTTGACTGGTCTTACAGTATTCCAGGTGAGCAAACAATGCAAGCCAATGCCCTAAGCGCTATAGCAAGTGGACAGTTTGACTTCAGTCAGTCAGTGCCCATTTGATTTACAGTGGGCTTTGTCATTCAAAGGCTAAATGGTTTGCGTAACAACACCATCTGCTTTGCCCTCCTGGTCATTGGCAGGCTACTGTCCAGAGAGTGCTATGAGAGAATTGTGTGGGTGGAGCACAGCAGATGGTGAGATGGAGAACATAGCTGGCTGATGTGGTAGCAATCTGACTGTTGGTCTATTTTTCAGTTGCAGCAAACCCAAAAAACGGTCTTTTTTTTTTGTAACATGTAAGCAATTTGTCTTAAACAACTCCATCTTAGTCAGCCTGCATGACGAATGGTTTGGCCGTTAATGAGCTTCCTTATACTGTTGAAAGCCAGGTCATATGCCCCCATCATAGAGGAACTGTTGACCCCCACTCCATTTCCCTCCATCTGGGGTTTGACCCTGTGACCCCTGTCTGACATCGGTTGACCCCTCTGTCAACACCAGGGCAGACCTACTGTTACATTACAGAGTCAAACAGGAAGCTCTGGGACACTTCCAAGTTGATTTCAACCACCAATATGATTTTCTGCATGCATCATGTGTGAGTTGAGAGACATACTTCAGCATATAAAACATTGTCACTTACAGCAACAGTCTTCTGGTTTATAACATGGACAATTATGTAATTGAACATGGCAGTAAGGCTATTGGGACTTTTGTGGATGTTGAAAAACTAAACTCTTGGCTGAGTTGCATTTATAAAAAGAAAAATGTTATTTAACTCCGGGTCCTATCCAAAGTGACTTACACTTACCGTCTACATGCCTACATTTTCCCCAGGACACTTTGACAATTTGATGACGGGGGCTTGGGATCGAGCTGCTGACCCTCTGATTGGTAGACTCCTATTTAGTTTTTAGTAAGTTAGATTTAGTCATCTAGTTATTTCGGCTGCACAATTTGTACGAAATAAACTGTTACGATATATCTTTTGACTGATATTGCAACAGCATTATGGTTCACGGTATTGAAGGTAAATATCTTTGTAACCCGTCTTATTTTACGTGAATGAACTGATGAAAATCAAGAACTGAAGGTTTTTAGATTTGAGAAGACGCAGTGTCACTGTCAAAGGAATGACCACAACAGATTAGATTTGACTTTAAGTCAGTCAGTTGTCGGGAAATCTTTGTTCTCCAGATATAAATATTTTATGCTGTGACTTTTACAGGATCTACAAACAATCTCGACTCCCGTTAAAGCCTGTCTAATGATTATCCACCGCTACCATACTGTGTACCCATTCTCTCTTCAACACTCAATCTCTCCTATACACGCACACTCTCTCTCTCAAGGCGGGGGGACTGTAGCCAGTGTGCTCGATGCTGACTCTGCAGAATGTTAATGTTGTGAAATCCCATTAAGAGCAATCCGGTGCAGAGCCAGGCTTCACGGGACAGCGGGTCATTTGAAAGGCCAGCAGTACCCTTGTGTTTGCACTGATTAATGGAATCTAATCACTTTAGGGGCTCGCACTGAATTGAGTTGCTTGTTTAAAGTGCTGCCACTCATGGTTAGTTGCTTTTTGAAGGCCATTTTAAATGACTCTGGATGAGCCTCTCCCGTGGAGAATAACTGCTCTTCGTGCCGCAGCAACACTTTGGTACCTGGGGGGAAGACTGCGTCGTTTTTGACCCCTTTTGCTTTTGTCACTGTTGAGAGACAATAATATCATTGATGTTTTCATTGCCCTGTTCTGATAAGATGGTTGCTTAAAAAGGCACGGACTGAAACAATTGCTGTTGAGTTTTGAGTGTGAGCCAGGATCAGCTCGCTCATATTGTGCACTTTCTCAACAAAAAGGAATAGATGGATAGATGGGTGTATATTTTATTGATACGAATACAAATGATTTAGTTACAGAAGCAGCCGTTTGTTCTGACATTAACATACACATCTTCGTACGTTGGTCTAACGCTCTAACTGCCCACCCTTACCACCCATTTGGTTCCACCTGTGATCCACTCAAAAAACAGTTTGCTTTCTTATAGCCAGAGAGAAGCCGCGTACTGACGTAGCCATTAACGTATCTCTAATAACAACAAAGGCTGACTACATTGGAGCTGTGCTCATGTTGCGGTTCAACTTACAAAGCCCGAATGAATGGCAAGAGTGTCTTTATGTCCAACTTATACTCTTCTTACCAGTAATGAGGCTGATGGTATGCCACTATGGTTCAGCGGCATTTTTGTACGTCAGGCATAAAGCCTACTGAAACCTGATGCTTGATGGTCGTGATGTACTGCCTGGCCGTCACACCAGTGGCGTCCACTGATGCTTTCATTGTTTTACATTTCAATTGACAATGTTTGTAACCATGACGCGGTTAATAAGGGTTGTATAATGTGAAGTTTCTCTCGTATAACATGAATTATGGTCGCGTTCTAGAGGGAGCTTGGTGGCTTCCTTCTGCAACAACTTTCTCTGCTCTCCTCATGAACTGTTTCTAAAGTGAACCCAGCCTCTGACGTACATGCAGCTCTGGCTCCTGGTGCCTGTGTCGCAGTTGAACCAATTTTCTTTTCGGCTGCAGGCCTGTCACCGGTATGATTTGTAGCACAATGAGAAAAGATCGGACTGTCAGTATTAATTGGATAGGACATGAGCGAGAGCTTTTTCTGTCCACGGGAGTTTTTCTAAATTAAACGTACCAATTTGTAGTACTCATTGTTTTGGTTTTAGGGCATGATTGTTATGTAATTTGTTGCTCCACATGCAACCGGCTGCCTGTCGCTGCTGGGTGAGTGATGTGTGCTGAAGTTTGGATTCTCACCCAGCTCTGCAGGCACATGATGGATGTTCCTGAAGAGAAAGAGAGATATCATGTACCAGACAAGTTACTATGCTTGCTTATGTTTCCTCTCTGAGAAGGATGTGGTGTTAAGTGCTCCTCCTGGAAGAAGCTTCCACCCACATGTTTCTATACTGGTACACGAGAGTCTGCATTATGTGCTGCGATGAGACACTTACTCCTGTGAATGAATCTTGACGGTGGTTGTGTTCACTTAAATGCACTATGTACTCAAAATAACAGTCGATAATGCAATGTCCCTGAGCGATAGCAGTGTTTCAAAGCGTGGGTGCTTTTCAAATCTAACTTAAAGTGAAGTTTCATATAGAAGTTAGATCTTTTATATTTCACACTTTGCACCATTTTAGAAATGAGGTAAGGTAATTGGGGAATAAGTGAGACATATGTCAGTTTGTTATTAGCTGTGGCAATCGGTGTGTTTTTTAAATGCCATTTTTCACAGTTTCTTATGTGAGCTGGATTTGGTTTTCCTAGGATGCTACTTGAGATGTTTTTCCTGTACGACAACCGTGTTAATCAATAATTGTTATCAGACAAGCTCAGTGTCTTGAAAGTGGTTAAAGTGCCTAAATGGCCAGCCAGCTGCTACTAAAACCATATTTTATTACCAGCCAAAGTGTATGTGGAACTACTGCAACAGAGTGCCCTGTTGTTAAATGCAACTTTATGGACAATTTCAGAAGAAGTGTCTCCTTTCTCAACAATGAATGGTGTTTTAAACAAAGACATTGTTATGGAGTCCTTACAGAAAAGACTCTTACTGTGTGTGGCCATCCTGATCAGTTAAGCCTCCCTTCATGGGGGAGCTATATATTATACGAAGGACTTGTTTTCTAGCATTGTTCAGCCTTAACAGTTGATTTGGATGGTGGGCAGATTGAGAGAGAATCGAATGGCATATAGGAGACACTAAGTCTGAGGAGGAGGGATCGATAGAAAGAGGATGGTTACTGTTGATAAAGTATTTCTGTTGAGAGCAGTACATTAATGTTTACAAAGCTTCTTGTAACTGAAACCATTATCCCTGTATAAGTGCCTACAAGCTGAAATGACCGATATGGATGTAGTACGACTTAAGGTCCGGACACACCAAGCTGATTTCGGCCGTCGATAGAAGTCAGGCCGTCGATGAGCGTCCTGTCGCCCTACTCGGATTGGTGTGTCCCGCCCAGTCGTGTCTTTTCGGCCGTTCTGACACTTTCCACCGCCGATTCGAGGCTAAAGAAATCACTCTGATTGGCTGTTCAGCTAGCAAATCAGAGCATGAGAAGAGAAACAGAAGTGAGGGACCCAAACAAACTACTAAGAAGGCAAATCTGAGCTTTCATTTAGCTCCAGCTCTCGACACAGGTTCGGGAAAGCCCCGTGAGCTTCTCGCTGTAGAGAGAACATGGAACGCACGCTATTTGTTGTTTGTTTATATCACGCAGTCTGTTCTTCTTCTCTCGGTTATCACGCAGTCTGTCTTCCGGTTGTTGCCTCTTTCGAATGACGAATACACACTACCGCCGCCTGCTGGTAAGGAGAGGTATTGCCACTCACAGTTCGTACGTGCTTCTTGGCCGTCGGCTGAAGTCTTTGCGGTGTGTTCCAGTGCGACACATGGCCGAGACGCGAGGCGACACAACAGTCGTGTTCCGTCGGGACGTGGTCTTTGGTGTCAGTTTGGTGCGTACGCCCCTTGACATTGAAAACAGTGCAATGTCAATGATTTTGACAAATTGAGGAATCCTCAGAAAAGCCTTCTTAATTGGATCAGATGATAACTTCCTGTTTTCAATACGTTTAACAGAGCCACACAGTATAAAGTGAGGGCCAAGAGTTGAAGCAGATATTTTAAACGGGGTGATTAATGAGTGCACTGTTGTGTATAGTGGAGCCGAACTCTATTTCCATTTCTAAGCCCTGGATGGTATTTCCATTTTTGTTCTGAGTCATTATTCAGAGAATCTGACTTTATGTGCAAAGAACACCTTAAAACCTGACAGCCCGTCTTTGTTTTCAACCTTGTGTGAAAGGGTAGCTTAGTTTTAGAAGCAGGAAGTTTCCTCTTCAATGTTTTAAACCAGACATCCTGCCGTATCCTCATCTCTTTTCCTGTAACAGGCTGCCATGCAAACCAGTACCCAAACCCCCGGGTCATTGTTAGGGCAAAGTCTAAACACAACTACTGTTGTCATCTCACCTCAGGAGACCTCTCGGTCAGATTTTGGTGCACTAATGCAGTCGTACAGCTGCTTACTGGAGGATAACAGGAGCACAGCATGCACATGTCAATATGCTGCAGCAGAGGAGTGTTCCCGTTAGACATGAGTGCACTGCTTTAATGAATTTAAGCTAATTCATTTGCAACATTATTTCTGTTTTAAATCGGTATCCTTATGGTTGATTGCACTTATTCTGCTTAGATAACAATGTCAGCTAAATGTAATGTTAGGGTTTATTAAATTGTGATAAAGCTTGACACTAAATGTTAAAAGTGGTTGCCAGGTTTGCAAACTGTCATCAGCTTAACGAAAAACTTTAAATAGTCTCGCCGGTTTCATTTGAGTAAGAAGTCAAATATGACTAGTAAAGATACCATGTCATTATACGTCATCTTAATAATGCATTTAACACCATTTTAAAGTTTAATGGCCAAGATATATACTTACAATTAGGGATGCACGATATTGGTTTTTTGAAACCGATACCGATAACTTCCTGCTTCTCAAGACCGATACCGATAACAAAAAAAAAAATTACGGCACTAATTATTTTAACGCGATTAACGCATGTGTATTTTTTTTTCTCGGCCGCCCCGTATAACAGTTTTGTAAAAGAATGAGAAATCTTACTCTGCCGTACGTTGATTTCCTCCCATAGTTAAAATTATTAATGCAAACGATATTAAAAATGTATTTGTCGGATTTATTTTACACATTAAGTCGTGTGACAATGGGTTCTTCAGCCCCTCCTGTGTTTATAGCCTCAATCATCACGGGTAAATAAATGCTTTTTCTTCAAAATATTCGTTATTTTATTTCATCACCACACTTCCACAGCTTATGACCACCCTTTTAATCAAAGCTCCACATCATTTTTGACTCTATTCCTTTTCTTTTCATCACATTTTGTTAATAACATTCGATTAGGATTTTACTTGACTCCATTTTCAGATACATTTTCAACATGCACAAATATAACTAAACTCATAAATCATCAGGCATGAGTTTAACAGCACACTTTGTCAAGATAAACACATGTAATACATTTAATCAAATCACCATATAACACTTAGTGTGTGTGTGTACGGTTACTCCTGTAAGAGAGGAAATGTACCTTTTTATTGATTTGAAATTTAGAATAGGTAAAATGCCAGTGTTAGCGTCACTTCCTAACAGTACGTCCACACGGCAGCTTTAGACGATTCGTCCACCGCTTCCAACGCTTCTCTGCACATTGACTTTGAATGGGGATGACGTCACTTTGCCTCGCTTTGCGCCAAACTGCATTGTGGGGGAGCGAAGCGAAGATTTCCAGGATTTCAAAGTTGAGCAATGTTCAACTTTTGAAGCTGAGCTGGAAGCGTCAGCCAATCAAATCCCGTTTATGCAAATCTGACAGTAGAAGCGCTAGCCAATCAAACCGCGTGTAAGCTGGGAGAGCCAGACCGCAGTTAATTTCCTCATATTCCAAACGAGAAATTACGGTAGCAAATCACCCGGTTCTTTACGACCAGACTATTTACCGGGATACAAACCGGAGGAACCAGGCATGGAGGGAGGTGCCAGAGACAGTGGGTGAAACTGGTAGGTTTTCGTCTGTTTGGGGAGTTTATATATATATATATATATATATATATATTGCTCGCATAAAATCCCCGGTTTTTTTTGCTTTGTATGTCGGGGGCGGGAGATTCATGTGATTGGTTGTTGGTCGTGTGCTCGCAAAAAATCCCCAAGCTTTCAGACACGCCCAGCTCCAAGATTTTCAAGATTTGTTCAAAGCTGCTGTGTGGACGGGCCGTCAGGCGTTCATGCATGCTCCTTTTTTAAAATGAATGGGAGAATTGGGCGATATTCTTCTACATTTCTTCCGATATGACTTGAACATACTAATGCACCGACACACACCCTTTAGCCTCAGCCAGCCATGAACCCAGCCATTGTTTTGCCACATTACACCGACATGAATAATTGAGTCGTCTACCATGGATCTGCTTCACTGACGCTCAATGGCTTTGTTGTCTGCTGATGTCAGGATCTTTGTTCACATTTTGCTGAGTAACTCTCGTAATCTTTACAGTTTCTCTCTATATTCTGATTCTATTTGTGGGGGCACCGCACCGCCCCGCCCCCCCCCCCCCGCAAGAAAAGCCGGGGGGGGGGGGGGGGGGGGGGCGCGTTAACCTTAACCTATTCCGGTAGCCCACGCATCCACCCCTCCCCTCAAATAAGAAAATACATGCGAGTTCATGGCTACTGTAGACAACGTTCTTGTTGCTCTGTGTTGCGTTGTTAATGAGTGGGACACACCAGAGTTGAGGATCTGTGGGGTTTATTCTCCCAAAAATATAATTTACAATTTAGGCATTTAGCAGACACCTTATTCCAAAGCGACTTACAATGACCAACAGGGACATTCTCCCTGGAGGAGCTGAGGGCTAAGTGCCTTACTCAAGGGCACACTAGTAGTGGTGTTCCAGGTGGGATTTGAACTCGCAACCTTCCGATCATCAGCCCACCTCACTATGACTACCATCGTTTTTTGTTTTTTTAAGGGATCCATTTGTGGCGGGCGATATTTAATTGTGGCGGCCCTCCACAAATAAATTAATGTATGGGAAATACTGCAATATACTACAATGGTGGCAAATGATGGGTATCGTTAAGGTTTTAATGGTACTACTACTTTTATCGATACCGCTTATCGGTCCGGTCTTTTAACGGTACTCTTATCGGTTCTTTTGGAGAACAAAATAAGGTAAACTAACTAAAGAAATTGTGAACAAAACGAACATTGCTTTTTATTGTAATTAAATACATAATATTTCACATCAAAAGAAACAACGTTTTAACAAATCGTAATAAATAATGTGATGACAGATCTGTAAACAGAATAGCTGAAACTTTAACAAAATAAATAACTCAGTTTCCTCTAATCATTAACCCGTGTTTATATAATGTAGTTATCTCCGTGTGTTGCTGCTAGCATACATAACACCTGATGTGGAAACGTTACTCGTGGACGGGGCTACAGAGCTACTAGAAAGACAGTGGAACCCGGTGCATTCCTCCGTCTGAATGTGGAGCACTTTTACTAAATGTTTAGACACATTGCTCGTGTTACCACCCTCACATGCTAAACTCTTATTGCACTTTTGGTAACGAGCATTCTCCACATCGAGATGGGTAAAGTTTAACCACACCTCGGAGAGCGTTCTCTCCGCCATCTCCACCGTGTGTGTGTGTGTTGCTGCTTGTAGCAGCTGCGTGTGTGTAAACTGCCCCGCCCCCTCGCACACAGACGGGGGAGAGATCTCTCGACTGGATTGGAAAGATCGAAAATACTAAAAAGCCGCATTTTGCGTATTAGAAACGGAGTTGGCGAAACTAAAACTGCAATATAATGTTTGTGTAGCAATAATACATACGACATATTTTAGATGTCTCCAGTACCGATAAAAAGACCGATAACGTCGGAGCTTAACGGTACCAGTCTTTAATAATTCAGCCCCGGGCCCCGTTTAATACCGGGGCTCGGTACTCATCCCTATGTATCTGTATAACAAGTGTGCAGATTTATGAAGTTGCTGTTTAAAGGTTACACCAAAACGTTGCCCGTTGCTTTGTTGCAGAGTTCTCCTGAGGGTAACAAAAACCGGTGTGTGTTTGAGGCGTTTGAGTGTTTCTGGGGCGAAGGGAAAGTAGGAGGTTAGATCAAAGCAACACAAAAGCAGAACGGACGCATCTCACACAGTGCCTTTTTTCTCCAAAATATGTTAAGCATTTTTTAATTACAGATCTGTCATATTCCTGAGCACAGAAACCCATTAATCCGTCCAATGAGGAGCTAATGAGTTATTTTATTGGGGGTTAGATGAGGCCACGAGCTGATGGATGGCACGTTGAGCTAATTTAGCCGCCAAAAGTGACATGGTACTTTTTAATCTGCTGGTATGCCTTTCAGCTCAGCTCCATGTCATCAGAACCATCCTGTGGCCTACATGCAGAGTGCGTCAAGTCCTCTTAATGCATGGCCACTTTTTTAATAATATGCTGCTATCTGGCTGTGCAGGGAATATGTGAAGGAACGAAGCTTATTGCTCTGCAGAGAAGGCAAAGGCTGTGACTTGCATTTCTTGGGCTATTTTTGGAGACAGGTGACAGACATTTGTAACTAGGTGTTCCTCGGCTCCTTGCAAATGTATCCTGTTGGTATAATGGTTCACTTGGCATGAAGGAGAGGGACAATTTGGTTTGTGAACATTTGAAAATGGGGAGCAAGGAAGGGGCTCATCACTGTAATAAAGAGAGCTTGTGCAGGTGTAGTAATAATATTAATAACAATATATTTTATTTGGAGACGCATTTCATGACACCCAAGGACTCCCAACAATGCATCAAAGTAACACTCAAACACTTAGAAACATGACAAGCAGGGCAAACATTTAAGAAAACAAATGTTCTGTGGGAAAACGTCCTAAAGAACACTATGATGGAATAATGCGGTCAGTTAACTTCACCAAATAAGGAAGGGCAGTCTATACAATTTACTTTATCCATTAGTGAAGTTAAAGAGCATATACTCTGCTCATGTTCATATCAGTATGTAGTGTCTCTACTGTGCCAAGCTTTAATGTTCAAAAAGCTCTTTATTTTTCTCATACTGCCTCTTTTCACCCTCTGTCTGAAACCATAGCCCAGTCTGCTCTGATTGGTTTAGCTGGCCGGCTCTGTTGTGATTGGTCAATCGCTTAGAGATGTCGCGCCCCTTAGCCTATCACGTACAATGTGTTGGAACGCTAGCTAATAGAAGAGCAAGTGTTACATAGTGATGTCAAGTTACAGAGGTAAACAAAGGAGTCCAATGGAGGCGTTTCAGGGAGGAAAGGGGGGAAATCAGGGATTAGTAGTAGTAGTAGTAGTAGTAAGGAGGGCGTAGTAATCAGCAGCGAACCGCTTCAACGCGTGTATTTCGGTGTATTCACAACATTCATTTTGTTATTCTACAGTATTGTTGTTTTATAGTTATTTGTTAATGTAACCCAATTTGTCCATCCATCTTCTCCCGCTTATCCGTGGTCGGGTCTCGGGGTAGCAGTTCCAGCAGAGAGCCCCAAACGTTCCTTTCCCCTCATCAACCAGCTCTGACTGGGGGTCCCAAGGCGCTCCCAGGCCAGCGAAGAGATATAATCCCTCCACCTGGTCCTAGGTCTACCCCTTGGTCTCTTCCCAGCTGGACGTGCCTGGAACACCTCCCTAGGGAGGCGCCCAGGTGGCATCCTAACTAGGTGCCCGAACCACCTCAACTGGCTCCTTTCGACGCAAACCCAATAGGCGCATTCACACCGCAGTACTTTTCCCACAAAGGTTCATGAGAACTTAGTTCATGAGAACTCTTTAGTTCTCATGAACTAAGTACAGATCGCATTCACACCGGAATAAGTCCCTGGGGGAGGATTAGGCAAATGAAGCCGCTGACGTCACTTCTTCTTCTTCTGCTTTGGGCTTACTGGCAGGCCGCAAACCACTTCACGGCGTATACTGCCGTCCAAAGTCCCCGGCCGGAAGTCCCCGGAGTTAGGGACTGGCTTCAGTAGAAGCTGCTGGGACTCCCAGCAGCTTCTACTGAAGCCTTCCGAGTAAATCGCCAGAACGCCGACACCTCCTCATCTCCACCGCTCCCATGTTTTATTTTGTGTTGCCATAAGTTAGTCTCTCTGCGTTTCTGCGCTGGGCTAATGCTAATGCTAATAATGCTAATGCGAGGATAATAAAATGGCGGCTTCACAAAACTTTTTGGGAGTTTTACGGGGCGTGGTTTGCAATCCGCCCAGCCAATCAGAAATATAGCTCTTTTCTCACAAGAGAGCCGCACGAAAGTCCCTGCTCTCTAGCAGCTCTCTGCTCTCTAGCAGGGACTTTCGTGGGGGTAAAAAGGTTCTCATGAACTAATTTTAGTACCGGCTCTTTTTGGTGTGAACGTGACAAAAGAGTTCTCATGAACCTTTGTGGGAAAAGTACTGCGGTGTGAATGCGCCTAATTTGTGTTCTTTGAAATTGAAAAGGATATCGCATTGTGTTTGTTACTTTCGTTGCAGTTGTATCTTAAGTGTAATTTGGCTTGGCTTCCTATTTATGGACATGCTTTTATTTTGAAGGAGAGGTAGCGCTGTTGACAGGAAGTTGTTGTTGCTATGGAAACAACGTAACGGAGAAAAGTAATGTCTACATATAAAGACGGAGAAAGTAAACGATAACGCTTATGGTTAAGTGTTAGCACCCCCCGAAGAGGCACAAGCTCTTACGTTGATATTGGAGAGTTCAATAAATTCAATATGAGAAAAAAAACAGGAAAAAACAAACCAAACGAATATCCGAATAACGAAATTGAAACCCGAATATTACTCCAACGAACGAATATTCGGGTACAGCCCTATAACACACTACAGGAAAAGGGAAACTACAAAAAGTGGGGCCTCTTTAAGTGAATACTCTAGGTTTCTGCATTCATACCTGTAGATCGTCCAGCCATTTCTATTCCATGTTCACAGAAAACAAAGTAAGCTCTTGTCCTTGTTTGACCCAGCTGACCTAAAGAGTACAAAAAGACAGTAAATCAGTTTTCCTGTGGCGATATAAACAAACCACGTTTTCTCTTTCTTATTGCAGCCATATTTACGAGCCGCCTGCTGAACACCGCGCTGTGCGTCGTGCTCTGGGAGGTTATGGGTTCACAACTTAGCAATCTTCAGCCTGAGCTGTGAACTATTTGGAGATGTATTTACTTCAGCAGTCGGTTGCGTTCAGCATCACAAGGAGGAGGGGATGAGGAAGCACCCAGGAGCTTTTTAACAGTTATCAATCTTCACAACACATTTTCACTTTGTATGCATCTTGCTTGTACAATTTAATAGTCCATTTTGTCATCATATCGTGTATACAACTTAGACAATAGACGTGATTGGGAGAATGAGAAGGTAGAAAGGATTGAGGGCTGTAGTCTCCCAGGGGCCTCCTACTGATAAATGCTTCACCCTTCTTCCCTGTAACCATCATTAAAACTGTCAAGTCATTAAAAGCTCCAGCTCTCCACAGCCCCCCAGTTTCCCTCCTTTCCTCTCGTGGAGCATGATTAACTGCTCCCAAGTGCTTTAGGGCTAAACTTGAGTTATACCTCAGTTACTGATTGTCCTCTTTAATCATCAGCGGATGATAAAATGGAAGTATGAGGATAAATAAAGAGCTTTTTGAACATTTCAGCATGGAGACATATCTCAGTAGAGACACTAAATACTGATATGAACCTAATGTCTCTTTATCAGATAAACATTAGTTTTCTTGCGGTTTGTATACATAGTAATTGGACTAATATTCATCATTTACGTAGGTGTTTATGTCGGGTGTGTCCGGGCAATGGAAAATGATTACCTTTTTTTTTTTTTTTTTTACCAGGTTAAACCACAGGGAATAAAATGCACCAAGGATGTTACGCTCGCTTTCACATTGGATTGAATCCCTGTGTAAAATACTGTACCTGTAGTTTCATTTTGAGTTCATTTCTTATTTATTTCTACGTTTGTTGCTTAGCCACTACACCCAGGGTGACGCAAAGGCTGTAACCTTTTGGTTAACCTCAAGTTGAGAAACCTTCAAAGATTATCGTAAAGACTGCTTCCTCGCATCACCTTGACCTTTGTTTCCACACCCTGGCTGTTACTGGAGCTGAGCGACGGAGCAAACAGGTGGTGAGGGTTATTGGAGAGAAGGCTTCTGTGTAAGCTATCCCGCTGTCACACACACACACATACACACACACACATACACACACACACACACACACACACACACACTCTTGGTTGGATGTGTGAATGCTCTATAATATCATTTGCACCCTGTTGCCTCCATATTGAATCAGTGGATCATTTCTAAAGACATTAGACCAGTAATTTAGCTCAGAGTCCCGGTTTGACCTGTCGTTAGCTGTCTTGTATTTTAAAGACTGACTCAGGAACTGGCTGTGCTTTAAATGCTAAGTGATTTGGGGATTTTAGGACTCTGCACTACGCTATTGGGGCTATTCACACCCGCTGTGCACCAATCCGGCACCAAACATTCTGTGCTCTTTGAATTCGTAATTATCAAGATAACATCCCTCACAAAGTTTTGCATTTTTCTTTAAATGCATCTAGTGGCTCCTGATAACTGAGCAGACAGAATAACTCCTCCACTGACGCTACACTTGTGAAGGAAAAGCAGCCGACACTGAGTACTTCATCGGGTTTTAGAGAAGTAAAGTCGTGCTTGACCACAGTCTAGGAGTGTTGGCACTGTCCCCTGTCTGTCATCCTTACCTTAGACACTCGTTCATAACTCTTGACAGTACCTCATTCATATAGCAAAGCTGTAATGACACCTTTTTTTATTCTGATATGTGTGTTTTTGCACCCCTCAGCATCGCTGCCGCAGTATTTATTGGCCTGATCACAGACTTAAGTTGCCAATGGCAGCCAGGGGAGAGTACACTCTGTGTCTTTAATGTTTAAAGAGGACTAGTCTTAACAGTTGGTGAACATTACCATTGACATGGCTCATGAATATTGAAAAGGGCTGAAGTTATTCCTCCTCTTTCCCTTATCTCTTTTTATCACTGTCCCCTGCTTTATCTCAGCCTGAATTTGAACTGGACCCAAACCATCACAGATATTCCCAGAAGAACACCCCCCCCCCCCCCCCCTGCACTCAAATGGCACTTAGTATGTATAATGCAAAACATTATATCAGACCATTGCCTCTAATCGTGCCGTGGAGTGTTCAGTGTTTGAGTTCATTAAGATGCTTTGCAGACCATTGTTACCATTTTGCGTTCACACCAACAAATCTGGAACTAGAACTTTCTGCACAGCCTATCAGAAATAGGAACCTTTTCAGTCCCTGCTAGAGAGCAGGTACTTTCATGGGAGAAAAAGGTTCCTATTTCTGATTGGCTGGGCGAATTGCAAACCACGCCCAGTAAAACTCGGAAACGTTTTGTGAAGCCACCATTTTATTTGGTGGCATTAGCATTATTAGCATTAGCATTAGCCCAGTACATCAACGGAGAGAGACTAACTTATGGAAACACAAAATAAAACATGGGAGCGGTGGAGATGAGGAGGTGTCGGCGTTCTGGCGATTTACTCAGAAGGCTTCAGTAGAAGCTGCTGGGAGTCCCAGCAGCTTCTACTGAAGCCAGTCCCCAACTCCGGGCGGCAGTATACGCCGTGAAGTTGTTTGCGGCCTGCCAGTAAACCCAAAGAAGAAGAAGAAGTGACGTCAGCGGCTTCATTTGCCTAATCCTCCGCCAGGGCCTTATTCCGGTGTGAACGCGATCTGCTCTTTAGTTCATCTGATGAACTAAGTACTGTGAACTAAGTACTGTGAACTAAGTACGGCAAAGTACTTGGTGTGAAAGCGCCTATTGATGCTATTTGGTTTGTCAAAACAACGGCGTTTTAAAATGAAATGGAGTCTTCCAGCATCGGACAAACACTTCATCATTTTGATTTTTGTCTTTTCTCAACAGGAAATAACCAGCGCGTGAAACTGTGACCTGTGCCTTGTTGTCTTGGAAGAGATGCACTTTTCTCAGGACGCCTGCAATCGGATGGATTAAAAGGTTAGTTTCCAATCCCATCACTAAGTATGCTCATCCACCTTCTTTCCATACTCCAGCACTGCCTTCATTGGCTGCTTTTCTGTCTATAATTACACCTAAAGCCAAGCATTGTATTGGATGATAACGCTGCTGAGGTAGGAATGACTTGTGGAGGAAAGGAGGGCTGCACAATCGGTCCAAAATATAGTGCGATATTCAAATAGCAGGAAGCATAGTATTTGTTAAAGGATAAATATGTGTTAAAATATCATTTTCAATGAAGTAAAGCTGTAGAGATATCTCTGCTTCTTACAAATCATATTACACAGACTCAACAAAACACATTTATTTGGTTCAGATCCTCTTGATATATTATATTAGGATTGGAATAAAATATCAATCTTTTGCAATATTGGAAATCATATCGCAATATCAGTAAAAATAATCACAACAACTCGTGCAGCCCTAATGGAAAGTAACTCGGTACCTTTACTGAAGTACTCTACTTTAATTTCCCCGTTGGTAATTAATAAAGTGTCTTCTTCTACTTTGGTACAACTCTGATATACTTCTCGTGTATTCCCATTTTATGTTACTTCGTTTTGTTCACAACATTTAACTACGCTTGTGACCTCGCTATTAGGGCTGCTCAATTAATCGTATTTTAATCGCAATTACGTTTTTAAAAAAAAAAGATGTATTGTTTTTTCAGTTGAATTATACTTAAAGTTCAGGGTAATCAACTGTTAACATACTGTTCACATTTTTTCTTTCAATAAACAGATGTTTTCAAAGTAAATGGATAATCGTTTTTAATAATCGTGATATCAACTATTGACCCAAATAATCGAGATTATGATTTTTGCCATAATCGAGCAGCCTTACTCGCTATGGCATTTTCAGGGATAACGGGACAAAGCCTAGGACTTATTTCCATCATGAAACCTGTACTCCAGGGGTGCCCAATATGTCGATCGCAAAGGTAGTGTGGGTAGATCGCATGGCATTGAAGAAAAAGTTAGCCTATCATCCCTCCTTGCTATGGCATTTGCCACTTGATTGACGTGCAGGTAAGCCAGTCTGAGATCTCATATTTTCTAACACGCAGTTAACCGCGCATGGGCTGCAAATCACCGACGAGCTGATTACCTAGTTAGCCTTCCAATTTATACAATTCTACTAAAGAAAGGGTATAAAAATGACCAAAAATGAACTGAGTTGTATTGTGCCATACGGGTTCATGCAGTTATGAGGGGGCCTCACCTCCTCATCTAATAATAATAATAGCTTCGATTTCTATAGCGCCTTTCAGGGGACCCAAGGTCGCTTCACAAGTAATAGTGCAAAGACAAACATAACAAAACAAAAGACAGACAAACAGAACAACAGATCGATTTAGGGGCCGAAAGCCAAAGCGCAAATGCGGTGCGTTAGTGTAAGCGCGCCACAGTTTATCCGCAGTTTTAGTCCACTAGCACCCCCCCCCCCCCCCCCCCCGCTCGCGACCCTGTAGGTCAGGGGTATTCAACTAAAATTCAACGAGGTCCAGTTAGAGAAAATCTCCCCATGCAAAGGTCCGGAACATCAAAATGTCTAACTTGCTTTATGAATTAGTGTGATATATATTGAAGTAGCTTTATCAACAACTGACTGCCAATCAAATAAAGAAAGTACAATTCAAAAACAACTATTTATTATCAATGAACATTGAGCTCTACAGATATACAGTAAATACTGTGGATATGTGTAATGTTCCGCTCGGGCTGCATTTACAAATAAAATAGCTTTTGAAAATGTGTGCATCTTTAAAGTGCTTAATTTTAGATAAATAAAATAAAGTGTAGCAGCAGCTTGAGTTTCCCTTTTTCTTTGTTAACCGTTTCACATCATGACTTAACAGTTTCAGACGATTATAGAACAATATCAGTCTTTACACATCATAACAGGGCTCTGTGCTTGGCCCCCTCCTGTTCACCATTTACATGCTCCCCCTCGGCCAGATCATCCGACATCATGGACTCAACTTCCACTGCTACGCTGATGATACCCAATTGTATCTCAGCACCACTCCATCCTCCCAGCTCCCCCCTCAGTCTCTCATCAACTGCCTGCATGACATCAAAGCATGGATGTCATGCAACTATCTGAAACTAAACAGCATGAAAACAGAGCTCATGGTTGTGGCACCCAAGGCCCTGCTCCAGAAGGTTGGTGACTTCGTCCTTGAGGTTGACGGCTGCTCCATCTCCCCATCTCCTGAAGCCCGCAACCTGGGTGTCATCCTCGACTCCACCCTTTCCTTCCATTCCCACGTCAAATCTGTGACCAAATCTGCCTTTTATCACCTGAGGAACATTGCCAGACTCCGACCGTCACTCTCGGAGTCGGTTGCCGAAACCCTAGTCCATGCATTTGTCACCACCCGCTTGGACTACTGCAATGGTGTCCTGTTCGGGGTTCCCAACAAAACCCTGGACAGGCTCCAGTATGTCCAAAACTGTGCTGCTAGGGTACTCACGCACACAAAACCGTGGCAGCACATCACTCCCACCCTCATCCACCTACACTGGTTGCCGGTCAAGTCCCGCATATCCTACAAAATCCTCCTCCTTACCTACAAATCCCTCCATGCCCTTGCCCCCCAGTACCTATCGGACATCCTTCACCCACATGCCCCACCCCGGAACCTGCGGTCCTCAGACTCTGGCCTGCTTACCACCCCCCCGCACCAAACTGCGAACCTACGGGGACAGAGCCTTCAGTGTGGCAGCCCCCACCCTCTGGAACGCTCTCCCTGCGGAGATACGCAACATCCCCACACTTGAAGCCTTCAAAAGGGCCCTCAAGTCCCATCTGTTTGCCAAGGCTTTCGGCCCCTAAATCGATCTGTTGTTCTGTTTGTCTGTCTTTTGTTTTGTTATGTTTGTCTTTGCACTATTACTTGTGAAGCGACCTTGGGTCCCCTGAAAGGCGCTATAGAAATCGAAGCTATTATTATTATAACAATTGAACAGTTTTAAAGTTTCTCTTTCTGTCCCTCTTATATTGCAGTCCCTCTCTCACTTTGTTTTATTCAGTGCGAGAATTGAGCTGGAGCTTGTCCTGCCAGGAGTTTAAATCTGGGTTGAAATGGAGTCAGGGCCATTCTCACACACATGCAGGTGCTCATTGGTTTCAGTGATGCAAACACAGGTGTGGTGAAAAGAGAGAACTATTCGAAGCAGAAAAAAAACAGCGTAATACCATCTGACAAAGGCCTGAGCTATAATGCTTCAATTAATTGTTCTTTATAATATACTCAGATCAATAGGAGACAGAGATGTTACGTTATAAATAGTGGTGCACGATAATTATCGTCCGTCCGATAATTATCGGTCCGATATTAGGAATTATGACGTCATCCCGATAAACCCGATACTAGTATTAATAGCCCCGATAATATACAATATATTTTTTGGGTAAAAAAAAGAAAGAAATACTGCGGTGTGGATTGGGATGAGGGGCGCTTGTTTTTCACTCGGCTCCTCCCGTTTTGCCAGTACTGTGGTATTCGTGGTTTAGGAAAAGGGGAGTTTTTCACAAATCCAGCGCTCCCTAACTCGTGCCTGGATGTGACGTGAATGGTGTGCGGCCGTGAAGCCAGGACAGTAAACAAACATGTCGCCGGTAGTATGGGACTATTTCAAAGTTTCAGAGTTAGATAGTTCGCTTGCTATTTGTATTAACAAATGCAGAAGTTCCACGAGGAGGGAAAAAGGCAACGAGCTATAATACTTCCAACCTGATTAGTCACCTGAAACATCGCCATCGCTACGATGGTGTGTTAAAAGCGTACGAAGACGCCTGCGCTGCTAAACTAGCGGCGAATCCAAAGCCAGCTGCAAAGGCACCGGGGCTTTTACCTATCGACGAGGCTTTTGAAAAAGGCAAGAAGTTTGCCAGAGACGACCCCAGGGCTAAAACGATCTCTAACTTCATCATAGAAATGATGGAGCTTGACGAGAGTCAAAACTGTTCTTGGCTTTGTTGTGTTCATAGTAGTAATGCTCATGTCATTTGCTCACTACTAGTCTTTTTTTTTTACCACCAGGTGTGCAAAAACTACAGGTACATGTAATATATATTATATTATTATCGGGTATCGGTCTTGAGAAGCAGGAAGTTATCGGTATCGGTTTCAAAAAAAACAATAGCGTGCATCCCTAGTTATAAATCAAGGGTTTTTATTATTATTTACAGCAGGGGTGGGGAACATTTTTCCTTTCAATTTTTACAACATCCTCAGAGGGCCGTACAAATTATTGAACTCAACCTTTGCTTAAAAATACTAAAATCACAGCCCATTCATTTGGCCTTTCTTTCATGCTGTGCAAAGAAAAAGCAACCTCTCAATCCAGATATCTCACCATGACTCACGTGCACGTGCAGGGTGTGGCATGACCACCAAAACAAAAAGATATGGACACAAGATGTGTGCAAATGTATTTCGTATCCTTTCCATGTGAACATGATTTAAGTGGGGGGGGGGACCTAACCTCCTCTAGGGGTGTTCGGGGGCATGCTCCCCCGGGAAGATTTTTTTTTTTAAATATTGAAGTTAAAAGCATCAATCTGGTGCACTTTGAGAGCAACATTAAGAGATCTATGGATTCATCTCTCAACACCCATATGAAACGGAACTGTAAGCAGATTTTTCTTTTTGGATATTTTACAAATCACTCTCCTTTCAAACTCTATTCTTGTTATTTTTAACAACTTTTTTGTGACTGTCATATAGTATTTTATACCTGTTTTTCATTTAGTCTCATTAATAACTATAATGATCATATCAAGGTGTGCCTTAACCTCACTGAGCTGAGGTTATTTGAGCCTCTCAGGAGAGAGCTCTCTTCTGGTTGTAGAAAAGCTCTTTAAATTCGTTAGCATAGCTAGCTAACCAGATGCTAATAGATAGCCACTGTGCTTACACTAAAGACATAGCCACGCAAACACTGCGGCATGTGTACGGCTCCTTATGAGTATTGCAATATTTGAAGGGCTGGAGCGGCGTTCCGGTGCTCTCTGTCAGCACTCCTTTCAGACGAGACATATACCATGTGAAGACGTGTTACGCTCGTGTTGTGTTCGAGGAACCTGTCCTTGGCCAGGAAAAACAGGTACTCGCTTATTTAATTATTTTTGCGGTCTAGATTTCTTCTTCTTTTTTTAAGTGAGAAGTTCTCCGTCAGTCGGACTGATACTTCTTTCACCGTTGATGAGTGATATGCCTTTGTTGGGAAATGGCTAAGTATCCCCTTGGTGATGAGAAGTGGTTTCTGTGAAGACTGATCCTCTTCACGGTCTGTGACTCAGCTACAGAAACCTGATCAGACCGGTTTGGGCTCACCTGCAGGGAAACTGATCCAAGCTGCTGCTAAATATTGCAACAGGTGCCAACCCAAAAGCAGCCGATATATACGACAGGCTCAGAGAGTTGGGGCTAAGGTTTCCTCTTATAAAGGCCTTTTGTCACTAACCAGATTGCTACGGTTCACTTCAGAAGTGTGACATGGCTGCTCATTTCTCTGTATGTGTGTGAATTACACCTATAGTATCAGGACTTAACTAAAACTAAATGAAGGAAAAGCAACTGAAATTACAGGAAAAATAGCCGATTACCAAAAACATATTTCAGATTTTGCTGAGAAAAGTCAAACCGAATGATTACAATGTTTTGTGTTGTAGCCAAAAATAATAAATATCTCAAACAACCTAATGTACTGCAGAAAAACAAAGCATTAATGTGAAGGTTGCCATTTCAATGTGTGATTTTTGATCTTTTTAGTACAGCTGTAAAACATCGTATAGCGATAAACTGTACACTTAAGCCAGATGCAACCTTCACTGTAAATGCAGCATCACAACATTAAACCTAACATAGAAAGTTGTTTTTGATCAGTGCTGTTCGAATAACAAATATGTTTTGACACTGAAACCGGCGTATGTGTCTCATATCAACACAACACCTGAATAACAAAAGTAGATCAACCAAGAGACCAAAAATAGAGACAATCCAATACTCCAATACTCCAATGAGCCTCCCTTGCAGCAATTGTTTAAACATTTCAGGGTTGATTTATATTCAAGGACGTGTCGGTGTTTGTAGACGAATTGCTTAGAAAAGCTTGTTGTGAAAAGCCAGTTTGACGCCTAACGATCGGAACCTGAATTCAAACATTATAGAAAGCCAACTCGGAGCTAATGAGTCAGCGAGTCGTGTCTTGTTTATTAAATGACTGAAACCTGTTTCTGAAGCATTGATCATGTAAATGCCAAATGTGTGTAACGGACGTGTAAAGACATCAGGATATACATATTTTTGTATTCGGGATTGTGGGAAACAGTATTACGATCTCTCTGTCTGTACACACAAACTGAAAGATTGACAATAAAGTTGACTTGACTTTGATAAGTGTGAAGTGGTCGGCCACAAGCATATTTAAGATGTAGGATTTAACATTTCCTTACAAATAACTGCAATGTAGACGAAACATTGAACTTCCTTGTAACATTTTTGTAGAGATAACGACCGTCTGACGCTGGCTACACTCAGGGCCGCCCCTGGCCAACTTGGGGCCCCAAGCGACATTGTGAGATGAGGCCCCCCCCCCCCCCCAACCGACAGGAGTGAACAATTTTTTTTTTGGAAACAAAGTAGCATAGTTTGCAAATATAATTTCTGTTTATTATTATTATCAACACTTTTTTATGCAGTGAGGTAAATGATTGTGCATGTATGTCGTTCAGTATGCGTTTACAGGTGAGTACGTCCGCATTTCCTGCCAAATACTAGCCTCAAAAAGATTAAAATATAATTAATGCAAATAAACAACTTCTACTAATACTAATAATAATAATCAATTCAATAATATAAATACTATATTATTTTATTATAATATAGTTGTAATATAGTCAAGACAAAACATGCTTATGACATGCTCAAAAACTGATATTTCTTAAATCTGTATTCTAGTTCTCTCTGACAGCAATGTATCAACAACTTCACACACATTTATATCAGTATTTCTCTGTGTTGTGGTTGACATGATGATGACTGCTAGGAGTTAAGGGGAGAGGCTGAGCGTCACCATGAAATGTGCAAATTGACATAAAAATGAATATAAGGGGGAAAAATGCTCCATGTTTTTTAGGCTGTAAACTTGAACTGTTATGTAAGCCAACTAGACAGACAGTGTATCACTCTTCCTCCTGTACATTAGCAGGTAAAAGGCATCACATACTTGAATGAATGGTAAATAAAGAATGCTGGAAATAACTGCATCTCCATTAGCCTGTATGCTCTGCAGAGACTGCCTTCTTCATGTCGTGAATTGCAGCTGATGTTTTAATATGGCAATTGGCAATTTGACTTATACAACATTCGCAAGTTGTACATTTGACTCATACATGGGCGTCGCAGCCATTATATGAGGGTGGGACAAGTCCCCCCCACTTTTTGAAATGATTAGTTTAGACCAGTGCTTGAATTGGAATGAAAAAGGTGCCAGTACTCTAAAATCAGCAACTTTTTCAAGTCAATTTTATATATACAGCCCACAAACAAGAATTTGGCTACTATAATGCTGGTGGGTTTGTCTCTTTACTACTGTATATTTTAGAAAGGTTCACTGTACTTAACATTTGTTATGATAGGCAGCGGATATGGCTAAAGCTCAGTAAGGTCAATATTAACTGAAAATATAGCAATCAAAGTCTAGATCTTCTGCTGAAGACACATGAAGCAGAGACCTTTCAGGTGAGAGCCCCTCTGGTGGTGTTCAACATTAATGACAAGGAAACAAAGCTCTGGTCAGAAGCATTTTTTATAAAAAGCTTTAACAAAATTAAGTATTTCTGTACATTTTGAATGCAATCTAACTTTCCAACTCAGAAAACGAAAAACGAAAAAGTGCCAAAAGTCTTCTCACATGGCTGAGCTGCTTTGCAATATACTTCACCACTGAAGAATACAAATATGTATAAAGTAAACTATGATGCAATCTAACTTTCCAACTCAGAAAAATGATAAAGAGCATGAACAAAGAACATGTAAAAACAAATGCAAAATTTGCACAATCTAAAATGAGAAACTGTAACTGCAAGTAACAAAGTCTGAGCCATGGTAAAGAGTTACATTGAACACCAAGCTGATCAGATAACTCCCTGGTTGGTCTGAAGTCCTTCTATCTCCAGGATCTGTACAAATCGGCACATTATGCCAAAAGTCTTCTCACTGGGTGAGCTGCTTTGCAATATACTTCACATTGTTAGAAAAGGCTCCAGAAGGCCTTGGGGACATCAGTATCAGGGGCTGGAGCTGGACAGGCTCTTTCATCAGCACTTCTTCTTCCCTTTGCCAGCCAGGACCTCACATACTGTTCCGGATTGAACTGTCCTAGTGATGGTCCATTACATTTAATGAAAACCAGGCTGGACAGTCGGCTGACAGAGAGAGCATTCCTTTTTGCAGTAAGGATATCGTTCATGCAGCTGAATGCCCGCTCACACTCACTAGTGGAGACAGCGATGGTTCGGACTGCTTTCAGTAGAGGCTCCATGGCAGCAGGTGTACGGGATGCCCTGGTTTCCTTGTATTCGCGAAAGCCCTGAACAGTCTCTCTTCTGTCCACTTTCAGCACTTCGCACAAACGTAGCACCTCTACGTCCCCATAATGTACGTCTAACTCCTCTTCAGGCCAACTTCCAGGATGGATAACTTTCATGTCCTGGATTAGCTGATTGTCCCGGGCCTCCCGGCCATGTAATGGGATTTCTCTTGTGCTGACATGAGAGGAGGTTGTGGAGGTCATTCTGTGTCTCAGATTCTCTACCATACTGCGGAAAAACTGACCTGCATGAATCTGTACAAGCCTGCCATTCTCACGCAGGGCAACACCCTTGAAGGACTTCTCAGCTAGAGCTGTATGAACTGTAGTCATGTGTGGGCCAGGCATGGTGACCATGGATTCAAAAACTCGTATTTCTCGAGTTAAGAGCCTATCTGCTGTAGGCAGTGTCATCTCTCTTTTTTGGAGTTGCCGAGAGAGGTCGCTGAGCTCTGTGAGCGCATCGTACATCAGTCCCAGATTGCTGACAAACGTTGCAGATGTGAGCACATCATCCAGGCCCTTGTACTTTGCTCTGTCTCTGGAATCCCTGCTCGTGTCGTTTGCAGCATTTGTGAAGTGATCATGAAGCACTCGGTAGTTTTCCCAGACTGCTCTGACGCTCCTTTCACTTGAAGCCACCCAGCGGATGGACAAAACACGCCCTATCACCAGGAGACGCTGTCCGACTGCTTGCGCACACTGCGCTAACTGCCTCTGATTTTTGGGGGAGGCATGGAACAAGGAATAGAGTTTGTCAAAAAAGATCTGGAAATGATTGAGCCCTGAGACCTCCTTGACCACATCCCCAACTGCCAGCTCTAGACGATGATTGGAGCAGTGCCACACAAACAGGCTTGGGAATTTACTACACAACTGGGTAGCAACGCCTGTTCTCTTCCCTAGCATGACTGAAGACCCATCACATGCAAAATAAACGAAACACTGACCTAAAAAGTCCTCGTTAAAATCTCTTCCAAGACACTCCATTAACGCCTTTGTGATGTCATCAGCCGTTGTTCCATCCAACTCGATCAGCTCCCAAAAAAACGTTTCGGGCTCAGCATCAGCTAATGCTGAGCGTAGACACACAACAAGCACCGTTTTACCACTAATAGTGGTAGATTCATCGACCAAAACACAGAGTTTTCTTTGGTTTTCTGTAATGTCTTTTGCCATTTTTTTCTTCAGCTCATGAGCTATGTGGTCGATGATTTCGCCACAGGTTTTATTGGAGTGCAAAACCCTGCCCACGTTCAGCCCATTCAGTTTCTGTACATTCAAATCAATTGGCATGTCTGTGAATGGCCGGCTATGTTTGCCAATTTTATATGCCGTTCGAAAAACTCTGATAGTGGTGTCTAATTCAGATTTATGCATAGACTGCACTTGATGTTGAATAGTTTCACGTGAAGCAGATGTAAGGATGTCAGCAGCTTTTACATGGGCTTGTGATTCTTTATGTTCTTTGATTTTTTTTTCTCAGGCTAGCTTGTTGTTTGCCCTTGTCAACACCGAAATGAGACACTGCACACTCACCCCATTCAGTTGACAGTTTCAGTCCTTGTCCAGTGTGTATTCCCAAAGATTTGACATCTCTGCATATCCGACATCCTAGCTTCTTATCTTTAAGAAGGAGCCATGCATTGGTCTTGCAAAAAATATTGCACCTGGTCCGTTGTCCAGCAGTCAGGTGCATCGCTTTGCCCGGTGTTGGTGGTGGCAGTTGCGCCAGCAGCAGCTAACGTTAGAGGCTCTGGAGGAGGCGGCGGAGCTAGTGCTAATGCTAATGCACTAGAACTTGGAGCAGGAGGGTCAACCAAAGAAAGCTCCCCATCAGACACAATTTCCAACACAGGCACAGCATTCTCTGTATTTGAAGTTTCTTCCGGCGACAACCGCTGTCTTTTTGCACTTTTATTAATCCACGCTAACATTTTAAGAAATGCTAATTTGTGACGTGACTTGCTTTCCTTCTCTCGGGGGCGTGCCTGCTCTGTTCTATCACTCTACATAGCCACCCACTGGGTGGGAGTTGCACTGCATAAACACAACACACGTGCATCTAGGTATGTAAATTGTAAAGCATTAAAACATGGTTTTACTAACAGTTTTCAGTATGTTGTTACTTCGGCATTATTATTATTATTATTATTATTATTATTTTGAAACGTGTATTACTATTAAATCACGGTCAAATAGGTTAATTTTGACATAGTCGTTTCCACCACAGTATTTACATGGAGAAGATAAGCCCCGCCCCCTCTCCAGCACGTTCTGTTTGAATGACAGGAGTAAACAGCTGACAGCCGCTGTGAAACTCCAGCGGTTAGAGCGATGAGAATGTCCGTTCGGCACCTCATGACGCATCTACTGAGTACCGGGCGGCTGTATATATATATATATGGATGTATAATAAGAACGGCGGGAGAGTGTTGAGTACTGGCACGGTGCATGAGTACCGGAGTACCGCCAGCATGCCGGTACTGAGCAAGAAGTGCCGGTACTTCCATGAGTCAGAACCAGAAGTGGCCGGTACTGCGTACCGGTGAGTACCGGCCCAATTCCAGCACTGGTTTAGACCCCCCCACTTCTACCATGCGGAAAGTCCGTGAATCCGTCTCTCCACTCGCCGCACTTTGTAGAGCGCTGTGTCAGTGCTTCATTATCAAATCCATTCCACTTGCTTATTGAGAGAATGCCCAAATCAATGAAACTCCGTACCATGTTTTCACTGCTACTTTGTACCAAGGCAGATTCTCACATAGCGCGCATGTTCAAGGAGTGTTGTCATAGTTGGACAGCTCAGATCTGTTGTATGAAGCGATGCCGGTAGCGGATGTAAGGCACACACACCAAGTGTTCAGGACATTGTTAATACAGTGAAAATCAAAGCTGACAATCTCTTGGTTTGATATGTTTTCTCCCCCAGACAACATGGACATAAGAACATTTGTTTCAAAGAAGAGGAAAGTAAGTCTTCAGCTGGTAGCAGTTAACAGTGATGGCGGCAGCGGCAAAAGCGTCTCACTTCTGGAGAGGATTTTCGTCTTTATGTCATGATTTATGTCACACAAATACTGAATAGTTTAGATGAGAAAAGGCATCGAAATGCCAGGTTACTAGTATTTATCATGTAAACAGGGAACATGACTAACCCGGTCTCTCTGTGCTCATGTAAACACCATGATGTCCATGTAGAGACGCAGTCAGTGTGTTTTACTGGAGCCTCAGTTCAATAAGAGATTATTTTCTGAGTTCTTTAACTTCGGTACTCTCTCTCAAAATGGTAATGTGCATTATGTTTTAATTATACTTCTTATCATTCAGAAGCTTTTTGTGTGTGTTTATGTTTTACTGAGTGCTTATAGGCAATTTCCATCCCAGTATTCAGTTAACTGTTTATTTTCTGTGCACATTACATAGACTAGCTAATATTCTACTTACTGCTTGGGACTTTGAGTCTTCAAAATGTCCAATTTACATTCAGTATGACTTGTTATGGTTCAATGTGAAAGAGTATACTGCTCAATAAATAATGATCACTTAACCACCTCTCTTGACATCTAGGTGCTTGAGTGTGAGTCAGAGGCAGAACACAGGGACAGTGGAGAGAGGTCCATTGCTGAGGTGAGTGATGAAAGGGAAATGACAGTTTAGAGTAAATTGTGATGTGGACTCTCATCCCAGAATGTTAAGGAAATCAGTGGGGATATTGAACAGGAAACATTTCAGTCAAGGGGCAAAATATGACCAATATAGACAGAAGAGCAACATTTATTTGAACATTTAAGTCGATACCATTCCTAGGTGAACTTAACATCTGTATGGTCAGATCAGTCTCAATATTAATAAATGCTCACAGAAGGATTCACAAATGTATTTTGCGATGTATATATAAATGACTCTCCACAACAATATCTCTTAATGCACTCACAAATATTTATTGTTGTATATAAATGTACAACAAATGGGCATTTAAACTGCTTTTTATTCATTCAAAGACGGCTCTGAATTAATAATCAAATATGTTTCCTTTCTTTACTACTGGATGAAATTACAAAATGTACCCATTTTCCTCATGCTAGTATAGCCACAAAGAAGTATCAAACCACCTGTTAAAATGCACCAGAATACAGGAAATCTATTTTTTTTTTTCGTGGGGGGCGATCCCCAAACCCCCCCCGTTAACATTCAGGATGCCTCCTACGCCCATGGACTCATACAATAACCCACCTTCGAGTGATAATCTAGTTTCTTCAAGTTTTGTTTTTTTTCCCTCTAGCTTGCGCCGGACTGAAACTGCCTTTTCACCGACATCTCTTCACCTGCACTAGTGGCCGTATCAAAGCCGTGATTGGTCCGATGTTGATTCATTGCAACGGTGTCGGGTTACAGACGTGCTCCCCTTGTCACCTCTCACTCTCGCGTGTCAGCCGAGGGTGCGCGGAGAACTGAGCAGAGAACTGCGCACAGCAGCTGAGGCCCTCTGGGCGGGGCCCCCTGCGCAAGGCGGGGCCCCATGCAGCCTGCGTGATTGGCCTGTAGGGAGGGGCGGCCCTGGCTACACTTGAGCTGAAGCTAAACGTTAAAACTGGCTTGATCAGATTAGTTTAGTCACCTTTTATGAAACCGATATTTCCTGAAAACCATCCTGCCCTACTGAAATAAGCCCAGTGCAAGTCACTATATCCCTCAATGAAACACACCCTGTGTGTGTGTGTGTGTGTGTGTGTGTGTGTGTGTGTGTGTGTGTGTGTGTGTGTGTGTGTGTGTGTGTGTGTGTGTGTGTGTGTGTGTGTGTGTGTGTGTGTGTGTGTGTGTGTGTGTGTGTGTGTGTGTGTGTGTGTGTGTTGTGTGTGTGTGTGTGTGTGTGTGTGTTGTGTGTGTGTGTGTGTGTGTGTGTGTGTGTGTGTGTGTGTGTGTGTGTGTGTGTGTGTGTTGTGTGTGTGTGTGTGTGTGTGTGTGTGTGTGTGTGTGTGTGTGTGTGTGTGTGTGTGTGTGTGTGTGTGTGTGTGTGTGTGTGTGTGTGTGTGTGTGTGTGTGTGTGTGTGTGTGTGTGTGTGTGTGTGTGTGTGTGTGTGTGTGTTGTGTGTGTGTGTGTGTGTGTGTGTGTGTGTGTGTGTGTGTGTGTGTGTGTGTGTGTGTGTGTGTGTGTGTGTGTGTGTGTTTTCTCCCTTTCAAGATAAAGGTCAACTCGGCGATCCCAAATACCTTGTTAGTCTCCTTATTATCCACACAATGGACACTGGATCAATGCTGCGAGTCAGTCTTGAAGCACTCACTATATCATGCTGTCATTTTTCCAGTCCAACTCCACAGTTATGTTCCCACAGTAGACTAATGAAGACAAACATGGTGTGTCCAAATGGCTTCCCAAAATATTAAATCTCCCCACAGCTACTTTTTTATTGCTTCAACTAGTTGTAAACGTATCCATGTCATTAAAGACTATACGGTAACTATATCCCTGATTCATTTGACTTGAAAACACAGGAAAAAAGTTCATTACAGTTAGGGCTGCACGATTTTGGGAAAAAATCTAATTGTGATTCTTCTGACAGATATTGCGATTCGATTTGCGATATTTGTTTTTAAGCGACCCAACGGAAGTTTATTGTAAAATGCGGCCATATCTCCGGCTAGGAAGGTCGCATCAACGTGCTCCCGTCTCTAGCACCCCCGCAGCCCGAGCTACGAGTGAAAGAACTAAACTTACATGAAACTTCCGTTGGGTTGCTTTAAAGTGAAGCTTCAGTTTAAGACTCACCCTGTAATAGAAACATGTGATGGAGCATTACTAACCTGACTCAGATGCTTTGTTTCACCAAAGCATCTAAAGCTCCATTGGAAGCCATTTGGAAAGGGCAGGCACTTTCAGAAGCACTTGGCAGGTGATTGGATCAATCTGTCTATCACCTTCTATCATGGGCCACTTCTGATTGGTTAATAATGGCTGGTACATGTGGAGCACAGCACTTCTGATTGGTGTGGATGACTGACACACAAGAAGAAGATATAAAAAAAAATTGTAAAAAAAGTTAAAATAAAATCGCAGGCTTTCAAATTTCGATTTAAAATTCGATTAATCGTTCAGCCCTAATTACAGTATATTCGAACCCAAGGCGTCATAAAAGACATTTTGTCCAAACACCAACTCTAAATTTAAACAAACGTCTTCAATCTAAGACAAATAAATGCTGAAAACTCTCAAATTTAAGAACCACATTTTATCTTGACATGTTGTTGGTTAAGTAATCTTATCAACCAACGAATCGCATCAACTCTAATTTTGTTCAACTCTAGGCATGACTTCCTTTCTTCCACCCACCAAATCCTGTTTATTGATGTGAGTGTTGAATACTGTCATCAAATCTTCAAGCTGTGAAGTGAGCAATGAATCTCCTCTAAGACTTGGCCGTCCTATCCATTTCTCAGACTCAAGCGCCTACACTCAGTTGAGATAACATGGATATTTCATGTGCGTCTAGTCTCTTGCTGGGTCCTGTTAATGGTCAACAGAGACTGCTTTACATCACAATCACCAAGGAAACGTAAGGCAAGCAAACACCGATCAGCACTTTTAGAGCAAACTGCACCTAATGTGAGGTACGTGTGAAAGAGCTTAGCAACGAAAGCACTGCAGTGTCAAGGTAGTGCATAAAAAAAATCTTGCCTCATGTGAAGGTAAACATCAACTAACTCCAGCTTGTGTATTTTGGCTGGGAAAAAGTCCCGTAGAGTTTATTTGCTGATCACATCTTTGCCATGAAAAGATTTCTGTCTTTTCCTCCAACACTCGACATTACTGTGGAGTCAGCTTTTACCTTTTTATGTCTCCGCTGTTTGGATTGCGCTCCCGTGTTTGTGGACACAAGAAACAACTGGACTCTCAGAGAGGGGGTTTAGCTTTGGCTCCTTCTTCCAACACGTGGTTGCTAACGGATTCTTGTGCCGGGCAAACGGAGACAGAAAACCTGCTACTCATCCTCAGCTGCTGGGTGTGTCTGTGTCTGAGCAGCAGGAAGTCATTTGGACAAATGGCTCTTTTATTGACTTGCCCACTACCGTAGCTGACTAGACTCTTCGATCTGCACATAGGGAAGTCGTCTTCTACTTTATCGGGTGATGGAAGGAGAATGGCTTTAAGGTTTTTAATCTAAATGTAGTGTATATGGTTTATGCTCCTAATTTCAATCGAGGCACAGTAGCAGTGGTCCTCTTCATTAGTTTTGAGTATCCACCCTTCACTTATTTATCTCCCTGTATGCATTATTTATCTGGACGTGTCTTTATCGCCCTATAGAGTGGGGAGCAGAATGATTCTTTAACACGGCCATGAGTCAGCAGTTTACTACTTGTGGTTCCCTCGTCTTGAAGTCAACGTTTTTTAGAATGCGTTTTTGGTTCAAAGCCCAGAAATAAGGTCTGGTTAAAACAAGCTGAAGACATAGCTACTTTTTGTTTAAAACCCCACTTACGTATTTCCGAAGAAAGTGACTTAATGACAGACTACCAATCGTCATCCCGCCGCACATTAGCAACCCATAGCTTTGTTGATATGCAGACGTGCTTCAGTTTGTTTATAGCCTAGCGTTGGCTTTTTACTTCTGGTGATTGTATCTATTCTTCAAAAATCATAACATTGTGTTGAGATTATGCTGCTGAACAAAACTTGCATCATAAACAAATCTTATTTTCTGCAATGATCCACAATGTAAAAATCCCATTGCTTTTTGTCGGAAGCCCTTACTTCTTGGTAGGCCCACACACACCCTTCATCACTGAATGTATGCTGCTTTTCTGCAAGCTTCCCAAATCTTTAGTCCCTGCAATCAACTGCCTTTCAAGCTCTTTGCTTTGCAGTTAATCAGGAAATACATGTTTTTTTTTCCTGCCTCTTTGTGAAGACTTGTGCTCCAAAGATTGTACAGATGCATGAATGCCTATGGAGTGTACACCTGGCCCTACTTGAGGTCACTGTGCATCCTGCTGCTCTTCTATCAATACACCGGACCACGTAAAAACAAGGCCGTTCTGCAGCAGCCTTCAGCGTGGGTAGGTGCATCTGAATCTGTTATGAATTTGGTGTGTGCATTTTGTTTAACAGTGAAAAAGCTCCAGTGTGGATTTCTTGTTACTTTAAACCAAGTCACGTTGTGTTAATGTATACAGAACTCTGCATAAAACGCTCTCTTAGAGGGAAGAGAGGAATGCTGTTGTGCATTTGCTGAGAGAGGGTTACAAGTGAGAGGAGGGCTTTCTCGTCTCCCAGGGGAGAAAGATGAGAGGGAGGGAGGCATGGAGACGTAGGTAGTGAGCGGGGGATGGTATCAGAACCAAGGAGATGGGACAAGAAGGAAGGTTAGGGTGGGGTAATGTATGATAACCCAGCTTATTGAATATTGAATATTGATTTCAAATAGCCACATTTAAATATTCTTGTGGGACAAACATACTGGCTTAAATCTAACCCTGAACATATTCGATGCTCGAGTCAAAAGCAGATATGTTTCATTTTTGTTGACATGACCTTTTTCCTTTTGTTCCACCCTCAAGAGACTATACATGTTTGTCCCTACTAGTGGCCTTTTAAGACAGACGTTGGCACTGTTTCATTTCAATGGGGTCGCTGCTTTGGTAAAAAATACCCAAAGGAGAATCGCGTTAATGTCAATATTTGTCTTAATTATTTATCCGTCCAAAGAGTGTTTCAGTAAGCCTCAGAGTCACCAGTTTGGCAGCAGTTTGCTAGTCTTTAAAAAAACAAACATTAAAAGGCTGAATCACGGGCTGAAAAGTTTCGCTTTTTGCTGTACCACATCCTAAAAGCCAAAGTCAATGTTTTCGAGATAGATATAGCAAATGTGCATTCAGCGTTTAGTACCATATAATGTTGTAGTCATGGGTTGAATTCGCGCACACAAAATATGTAAAAAAAATGGAAATGTCTACATGCCAATCCATATAACTATAATAATACATTTGATCTACAAAGTACTTTTCAAGAAACTCAAACACACATTTTTTAAATCATAAACAAACATAGTAAAAACAACGCACTTGCAATGAATATATTGAATAATATCGAATATAGATAACAAAATGAGGCAAACGTTTATCAAAGGTTTAATTTGAACTGCAGTTATATTTCTCTGAGGGCTGCACAATTAATGGACAAGTGCAATATCTGAATTTCAGAAAGTGCAATACTTTGTGAAGGTAAAATATGTGACCCGCTCGATCGAAATCAGTCGGAAGTCGAAACGGCTCATTTCAAAATAAACGTGGATTTGCGTAAACAAATATTTTCCGGGGTTCGGGTGTTTTGTTTGATTTTAAATAAACAAAGTCTTGGCTTTCAGAATATGAAACTTTTATTTCCAAAATCACACGATAAATACATGTTTGAAGCTTGTAAAGGGAAGAAGACAGCTCTCCCTCGCCACTCTGCTGTTCCGCAGTGCTGCCCCCCCTCCCATCTCTTTCGACTCCACTTCGAGCGATAGAATTACTAACAAAGCACTTTTATACTAACAAAGGACTGGCTTACCTAAAGCCAGTTGAGTAGCACTTGAAATGTTTTGGCTCTATGAAACCTGATGTACTTATATGATTCTGTTTTCTTCAAGGTTGTATTTTGTTGGTCGAACGCACTTATTGTAAGTCGCTTTGGATAAAAGAGTCAGCAAAATGCAATGTAATGTAAATGATGAATGCAAGGCGTATAGTGATCATAGATAACACGGCAGGGTCCGTTACAGTTTGTTTTCATCCGATTTCAAATAAACAAAGTCTTGGCTTTCAGAATATTAAACTTGTTTCGGCAAATTCAGATGATAAATACAACTTTGAAGCTTTTAACGGCATAATTACAAGCGGAGAACGGAGTAACTTGACGTCACAGCAGGCATAACAACAGCCGTGTTTCTCGTGAGGGTTTTCCCCGGGAAACAAACACAATACACACAAACACACACACACACACACTCGCGATCTTCACCCAGACCAGTAACTAAAATATCTTCCTTCCGTACTACTTTGATCATTTGCTAATAATCAATCAGATCGATGGATTCCAGAGAAGAGGAAACTTTAAAAGCCTTTTTCTCAAAGTGATGACTCGGTGACAGTCATTATATAATGTGACATATTTCGCTTAATATTTGGAGAACAACAACAATCCTGATATCATTAGAAAGCTAGGAATCTCCTCTTTCCAACGGTGTACAACTCAAAATGTGTCTTCGGGTCAATGCGACTGGTTTCGATAGAGCAGGTCACATATGTATAAATATCTTAATGAATGAAGTATATTAGTATTGTTGAACTGCAGGATAGTATTATTACTATAATATATATTGTATTATCTTTTCAATTTACACACGGCATCTATTGCACGTCTGTCCGTCCTGGGAGAGGGATCCCTCCTCTGTTGCTCTCCCTGAGGTTTCTCCCATGTTCCCTTTAAACTGTGGGTTTCTCTGGAAGTGTTTCCTTGTACGATGTGAGGGTCTAAGGACAGAGGGTCTAAGGACAGAGGGTCTAAGGACAGACGGTCTAAGGACAGAGGGTCTAAGGACAGAGGGTCTAAGGACAGAGGGTCTAAGGACAGAGGGTGTCGTATTGTCATACTGATATTCTGTACAAACTGTGAAGACCACTGAGACAACTGTAACATTTGTGATATTGGGCTATATAAATAAACATTGATTGATTGATATTATACACACTTGATCCTCTTAAAAAAATTAAAATGACACCACAACAATTTTAGTATATTTCTCAATCACCTTGCTAATGTTTAAAAATGACCATTCCTTGTAATATCATAAATCACATTGCAATTCCAAGGATTTTTTTGTAATAAGATGATTCAGATCTAACTGTAGACAGGGTCTGTGTCGAAAGGAGAATAGGTGGAACATGAGTTACTGGTGTTACAAAAAATGTTTGTTGGCAACAAAGAGAAACATCTAAAGGTCTGCTTTCTGCAACATATGGCCTTCCTTTGGTTCAAAGTGGAAATGAGCTGTTAATCTGCCAATGTGGGAGTACCGTGTGTGTGTGTTTGACCAAATGTCTTTCCACCGTCTACTGGAGGCGTTCAGTCGGTGCATCTGTGTGAGAGAGAGAGAGAGAGAGAGAGGGGGTGGTTTTGTCCGGGGAAACACTTTGAGCCCTCCCCCTTCTCCCCTTCTCCCCTTCTCCCCTTCTCCCCTTCTCCCCTTCTCCCCTTCTCCCCTTCTCTCTTTCCCTCTCTTCCCTCCTCACTTCAGCAGCTGTTTTCCTGCCTGAGCTGGGAACTGGAGCCAGGCTGTTTTCCTTCACAAGCAGGAACTCACCGAACTTACCCACACACACGCTCTTTTTGTCTGTCTCGGCCCCGTCCCACACTCGTCTGGCTGACTGTGTACTGACCTCATTCAGGACTTGAGACTGAGGAGCGAGTATTCCCCCTCTTCTACTTTGTTGCCGTCTTTGCTCGTTCACGTTTCTGTGCGAGAGAGACTGTTCGGGGAAATGCTTTCATGGTGAGACGCCTCTTCTCTTCTTCTCTCAGGACACTTTAGTCGCTGAGTTATCTTGGGTTTCCTTTCCCTCAAAGACTTATTCACTGCAGGGAGTTTTAAAAAGTATTTGCTGCAGCATTCTTCGGAGGTCTCATATCAATATTGAAATACATCATAGCGTAATCAAACCTCTATTATGTCTCAAATGAAACTCCGTAGGGATGCAGCATTTGGAAAAAATAACTTGTTTGACTTGTATTGGAAGGATTGATCATTCTTTAATCTTGCATCTCAAAATTGAAAAATATATTTGATAAAGGGGATTTGTTTGTCTTTTTTGGGAGATCTGTACCAAAACAGTATTTTTGTTAAGTCTGTTGAAGACTATTTGCTGGCTGGAACATGTATGAAACTCCACGTCTTTCATTTCAAATGTGTTTGAACACAAATTTAAGATGTAAAAATATTGTGCTATCTGCAATTTTAATATACTTCACTTGTCAATATTGCGATTTTGTTAACATTTTTGTTTGATTGCAGCCCTAAAATCCATGTGACTATCATTTGTGTATGTGTGTTAAAGTTACGTTTTCTGATGGAGCTCTTGTCCAGATGATATTTAGGGTTTGATATGACCCAAGACGTCACCCTTAATAACAGTTAACGCAGTCAAAAAAGGTTTGCTATTTTAAAGGCTGCCTGTTAAAACGTTTCCATGATTGGATGTATATTATGTAAAAGGAAAGAACTGTGTTTAATGGATGTACCAGCCTCCCTGTGTTCCCCAATATGACTAACTAACTGCAGTTCTAACACGAGTACATTATTTTACACCTGTGAGTGACGGAGAGGTGGGAGAGTGACACATGATTGAGGACTTTCTGGATTGTTAAATGCTGCTACACTGTATGACATAACGGATAATTACACTAGACATAACAGTGGCGAGCCGTGACTTTTATACCTAGGCCCTCTGACCCCCCTTCCCTCGAGGAAAAAAAGAAGAGATATTACGTCACAGCGTATACTTCAGCGGAATATCAAAACCGCGGCCCGGGGTGCAAAACGCATCAATGACAGCGACCCTCTACCACACAAAACATAATTTATATAAACACCTATCATGACAGGGCACCCACAGCCAAGTAGCAATTACAAATGAATTAAGTCTGCACGGCGGCCCGCATTGAAAATGACTTAGGCCTACCTTTGATGATCAAATCACTTAAACACAAAGTCCATCCTCCTGTTCTTTTGGATGAAGCACTTGCGGGTCATGCAGCTGATCCTTTGCCACTCCAGTTTATCATTGTAACTCAATCTTGAAAATGACTCGGTTAATAATTTCGCAACGATGTCATCACTATTACTGAAGTGAGCCATCATGAACGAACTTATGCTAATTGTAAATCTATCGATCATAAATCTATCGATCATAAATCTATCGTTTAGATTTATGATTCAAAAATAATAAAAGTAGGGTAGACATGTGGATATTATCCGGCTGAACAAAACGTGCATTTATCTAACAGACTGCTTTCTGTCGAGGGAATCCGAGCGAAGCTTACTTCCGGGTTTTAGGACGCGTCACTGCACCACTTGCATAGACCTCACAGCGGGCGGAACTTGTCATAAAGTCCGCGAAAATAAAGCCCGCCCATTTAGAGGGAAGATATGATTGGTCAATTGTTCTGTCATTTGACATTACTCTCGTTGAGTTACTATAGCCCAGTGGTTCTCAAACTTTTTCTGTCAGGCTTTGAACCACTGCTATAGCCCTCTGTGAATGTAGAGAGGGACCAACAAGCTCTCCCGTCTTCACATAACTCGCAGAGACGGCATTTAACCCTTCACATTCCAACAGAAACTGAACAGGCAGATTCGAAGGATTTATTTCTTTGGAAATATTATTTTAAATACAATTAAATCAAGTTATTTTGGTAAAACTAATGAAAAATGTAACAACAAAATATTTTAAAAAAAAACTTTTTTTTTAATGTTTTCAAATATTATTTTTTAGAATATCTTAGGCCCTCACAGAGGGCCTAGAGGGCCCTGACGGCTCGCCACTGAGACATAACCTGTGAGTCTAAGTCGGTCTGGTGTTTTCATTCCTCGGTTTCCACCCATTGTTTACCCTAATAGTGGCCTTTTAAGAAAGACATTGGCACTCTCATTTCAATAAAGCCTCTTATTTGGCAACAATCTCGTAAATATCTAATTTTGTCTTAATGTTTTAATCCATCAAACAACTCTTTTAGGTTGCATTCACACCTAATGGTCCGCTTCTCAGCTGCGCACCAGACGAGAGTTTGTTACATGGTTTCATTTTTAAGAAGGTTTGGTTTGCGTTCACATGGGCACGGGGTGCTTGAATTTTGACTTGAGCCGTCCCTTATAGATACTGTCTTTTTACGTTAGTGAGCCGGATCATTTGGCTCCTCTCTCTTAAAGCGCCGGCGGTTTCGGCTCCCAAACGGCTCTTCATGTTACCACGGAGCCTCGGTTTCGCCGCTGCGAGGCTCCGGCGCTCGCAGCTCACGCGCATGCTCCACTAAACCCCCCCCCCCCGCTCATCGCGTCCAAATCGCGCACGTTCCGTGTTGTCCTGTAGCAGGCACCTTCGATGTCGGGGAAACGATCTTCAATACTCCGAAAAGAATCCCACCAGACTAATTTGCCCCTCCAACAGAGGGATGTCCTTTTTCCTTTTCGTCATTTCAAGCGATAAAAACTCTCGATCTTCTCTCGAATTATTAATATTTTTGGACGCCCTCGGCTCGAGTTTAGGGTGTCCCGAGCTGAATAAGGGCGTCAAATGACGGCAAGACGCCCCCCTGGCGGAAACGCTGACTACGAGTGATTTAAAGCACGATGTAGTTTGGGCTCTGGATGGATATTTAGTTTTTTACTGATGCCCTAAAGATACTCAAATGCAACGCTACTTTAATCAGTTTTTTCCACAACAGATTGGTTTTACTTTACAAATGTCAGAGAAAGCAAATGGGATCAGGTCAATCTTCATGATGAAAACATATATTGTGACCAAGAATAGGAATGAAGTCCGCCATATCTCATCATCTACGGGTCCAGTTCCCTCCGATTGCTTTGGACCTCACAACTAACACTAAAAACAATCTTCCTTTTTCACGACATGTCCCGATGTGTGAGATGAGTCTGACAACATCTTAGTGGCTGTATGAGTCAGACAATAGACAGCATTTAAGGCTTGTCAGATGGTGTGAGGATGAATCATCCCGCTGTGAGGAAGCCGAGACGTGTTATTAGCTCTTCTTAGTCAGAGGACCTGTGTCACAGCTTTGGATTGACTGCCAATTATTTCATCACGATCAGCAGGTACAACCCAAAATCACACAGCTTTAAGAATAGATGCAAACAACAGCTGACTAATACAATCTGTGTGTATCCTTAACTTCAAGACCTCCTGTTAAAAGTTGCTTTCATAACAACTATAAAACCGCGCATATACCTCCTGGGAAATAAGTGAGTAATTGGCTGTCTGTATTTGTGGTAAAAGAACTTGCAAGTCTCAACATTGCAACAAAAAAAAAAAAAACCTTTTCACACAACTGTGAAACTAACATCCCTCAGAGTCTCGTTATATGCTCGGAATAAGAATCAGCAGTTAAAAAGATGACCATGCTCTTGTTTTAGTGCTAAGGAAAGGCAACAGCTGCACTCGAAATGTATAGCATCGCTTCATTTAAGATTTAGTCACTATTAATATTTTATATTCTACTCTAGGCTACTCCAGCTGCCCTCCCCTCACTACTGTTATCCTCACAACAATCCCTAAATACTAGGGATGTAACGATATATCGAATATCGCGATAAATAAATGTCTTGATACCGTCGTGAGACTGACAAATCTATCGCGATTTTTATTTCTTTAAACCTTTATTTAACCAGGTTAATCATCGATCTGTTTTTCAAGGGAGACCTGTTCAACATGGCAGCAAGTAGGTTACAACATGAACATAAAACAACAGATAACACAAAAGGACATCGTATTTACAGGGCTACATGTACACACCTAGAGACATTGACAAGTACCAACAGTATATTTATACCTCGCCCTGTCAATAAGCCTCACCTTCTTGGCAAAAACTGTATTGTTTTTGAAGTGGTGGAGAGACAATACACAGTTTTACCCACTGCTGTCACCCAGGGCCAAAGCATATCTCTCTGTCCCAGCATCAGTAGCAAGCAAGAGAGTTTTTTCCACAGCAGGGGATTTTGTAAACGCCCAAACATCCCAGCTTCTACCTGGAAATGTGGACATGCTCATATTCCTAAAAATTAACCTGTCTGATGATGCTGAGTGAGTTTGACTTGAAAAACTAAAGTGACACTCGATTTATTTTATTGCAGGGTCTGATTATTATATTTTTGAGACTTTAAAATACTACTATCCTACTAAAATGCTGTACCAATCAGATTTATTTAAGCAATCATACACGAGAGGCCGTTCTTTAACGCCATTATTGGTACGACAGTACTGCGGCAGGACCGAGGCGCGTACAGTACTGTACTGTACCGACAGTACAGTACGCCTGTACTGTCGGTACGCCTGTTATTTTCAGGCCAAGGGTATACCGTTTTTCTCAGACGCGGAGGGATACTGACTTGTTGTGAAAAGGCACGTTCTATTTGACCGTTCTTTGATCGTGGAATCAAACACGCTATTGACCAATCAGAGAGCTTGCTCACACCTGTGTTATAGAATATTTAATAAATAACTTTTTTTCAAGTAAAAAAATCGTTTTCAAAAATATTTTCTTTATTTTTCAATATCGCGATAACAAGTCCACAGTACGTTATTTATCGCGATATTGAAAAATAAAGAAGTATTACCGTACCGTGAGTTTTTGGTATCGTTACATCCCTACTAAATACTTATTTCTTTCAACATATTATTCCATCACTTGTTTTTTTCCTTTTTATGTTTATGAATTCATATCACAACAATAAGTAGTGCACTCTGCAGAACGGTTGAATATGTGAGTGCTATTTTCAGACTAGGGAGCATTACTTTAGGAGGTATTGTCAAAGTCTCACTGGTTGTTGGTCACTTGGTGCAGGAATGAGTCCCAAAAAACAGAAATTAGTCTGCATTTTACCACCTCTGGATACGTCCTATTTAAGTCAACAGTTTCTTAAATGTGTGTTGGTTGGATGCCTGAAATAAGGTCTGTGGCTTACAAACGTTTAAGAGATGTTCAACATAAATCACTTAATACCCCATTGGTGAATGTCTGAAGCTTCTATGTGTTTTAAAAACGACAGCTGCTAACAACTAAATGAGAATACTAAACGGCATCATGCTAACATTAGCCACATTTAGCTTAGCGGTAGTAATGCGAAGTCATGCCACGTGATGTAGTTTGTTAATAGGCTAACATTTTATTTCTGAAGATTGTATTATTGCTTAGAAAATCCCAAAGTTGTGTTACTAAATGGAGATTATCCTGCTGAACAAAATGTTTGAAGGCCCCATGTCATGCTTTTCCGGTTATCACCCGTCCCCTTGTTTGTTATGAAGGTTTTTCTGCATGTTAACGGTCTGCAGAGTCACAAACCCTCAAAGTACACCCTGTAGCGAGTAAAACTCTAACACAGAAAATACCTGTCTATGCTGCCCCAGAACGCCTCGTTGGAGATTTCTCTTTTTCAATTTTTTTATTGCGGGAACCAAGTGACGTAACAACGAACCCTCCGTGGATTGGTCAAAATGGACCAATCCGCGGAGCCGTTATGTTAACCCCATAAAACAAAGTGAACATAAGTTCAACAGAAATAAAAATCGAAGACCTATAAAACAATATAAATGTAGGTAAATAATAAAGACTATAAGAACATTAAAAGTGGGGAATTGCTAATCTAAAAAGATGTGTCTGTCGTTTAAAAATCCACTCCTGTAATGGTTTGAAAACGACTTGCCAAGGGAGAGTTTGTGTACATGCTCATGTCGTTATTGCCCCTAGCTGAATGTACAACTCCGATGTGCTGATAAGTGTGTGTGACTTCAAAGTCCCCGTGTCTTAGTGTTGGGGGGAGTTTGCTCGTGTTGAGACTAGCTGTGCATGTTTGATATGCTAACAATGGCTGTCACGCTACCAGCGGCCTTCTTCATCTCACTGCCTCTCTGCTCAAAGATAACGAGTGTGTGCCGTGGATTCTGGTCGAGTCGCTACTTGAAACCATCCCGACTCCTCCGTGCACCCTGTCTCCGTTACGCCCACAGCGGAAGAACATCTCTAGACCTTTTTAAGTGTAAGAGATAAGGCAGAGATAGTTCTTGGTTTGTACTCACTGTATTCAGAACAGGATAATCCCTTCGACTACATTTGGCGTCCTTATTCTGAAAAAGGGTCTGACTTTAAATCCCCAAGGAGAACAAGTGCTCCTTTTTTTGTTTTTTGGAGCCTTGTGAAAAAGGGAAGGTCGTAAAATGTACTCGCACAATTTGTTCAGGTTTGCATATTTCTATGTTTATGGGCAAATATAAACTTAACACACAAAGTAAGAACATCTGAGTTTGGTAGATGATTTCTTTGTTGTAGCAATGCTTCTTGGCAATACATCTTACACCGTTGGAAAGCCTGTTTATCTACCTTTCAAATGGTGCCACATTTGTGAGGAAGATGCATTTGTGGGATGAGCAGCTGAGTGGAGTATGCGGGGTGATGGCGCCCCATGAACATCCCCTCAATGTGCCAAGAAGCATTGTTACAACAAAGAAAATAATCTACCAAACACAGATTTCCTTACTTTTTGTGTTAAAGGTAGGCTAGGTAAGAATGGAGAAACCAGCTCGAGTGCACTAGAATTTGAAAATACACAGCCGGAACAAATCTGCCCCTTCCTTACAGAGCCCCTCCTCCAACACACGAACGCGCACATGACCAATGAGGGCACGAGATAAGTTTGTGCCCAGATGGAAGGCTGACAGGCAGGTAGGCCATCCAGTTACTTTAGCCGGGCCGGCTCAGATTATTGGTCGTGCTTTTTACAGCGCCACGGCTTCCAGAGATGACATTTTTTTATGTATTTATCGTCAAAGCATTTAATATATTCATTGCTATCGGGATGTTAAGAGCATTCCATGGAATGTAATACAAGTGAATTACCCTACCCCACTTGGGCGTAATGGAGACAGGGTGCACTAACTTTTTATTGCACTGTAACTTTTTATTCATGTATTTTATATTCATGTATTTTTTCTTTTAATGTTTCTTTTATTATCTTTTACTGTTTTTAAATGCCTTTGTCTGAATGTCTTTCATTTTTGTAAAGCACCTTGAATTGCCTTGCGTTGAAAGGTGCTCTATAAATAACCTTGCCTTAAGTTTATATTTGGAAATACTTGCCGCTATTGAATTTCTCCTTTTTAAATCTTACGCTTTTTGCCAAATCAGTCACACATCGTCCACTGCTCCTCTCAGAGTCTGGACCTTCTTCAGTCAGCTTTCTATTCTCTCCTTTCTCTCACCTTTTTCATATTATCCCAGCTTCTTCCTCATCCTCACCCCCTGTTGCAAACACATGCTCATATCGATGGGTAGCTGTTCCTGTTGGTGTGAAACCAGCAGTATGTCCCCTTTTTTTCTTGTTGTCACTACGTCTCCTGCCATTTTCCTCAAGATGTCACACACACAGTTCTGGTGGTCAAGCACTGTGGCGAAGTTGATTTGAAGTTTTATATTCACCAGCTGGAAGTGGCTGTTTGATGTCAGCATTTCAATGTGGATGACATTGAATATCCCCAAAGGGTTCGCATGGAGAGGCAGACAGCAGCACTTCTGTGACTTTCTGTCTGTCTCCAAAACACCCTCTGGCTTGAATCCCAAATCACTGCCTGGACTTAGCACAAAAAGAACATTTGAACTGGGTACTGTTTTATAGACTGCTGGATGGACAAGAAGGTGATAATTACATTTTCTCCCCTTGGTTAAACTCAATTATTGCTATTGAAGTACTGCTGTGATACTTGAGCCCCTGGTACTCAGACAGACAAGTGTGAGGCATCTGATTTCCTCAGGGAAACTATTGTATATGACCAGTGCTACCAATAATAAGCATACTTTAAAATGTGCAAGTAATAATAGACTCAGAGTCTGGGGATTAGAAGTTATTTCCTTTTTACATAATTTCAGCATAAGAGGCAAGCACACGTTAAATAGGCCCTATTGTGATTTCATTTTCCTGTAGTGTGTTTCAGAATACCTTTATTCTTCCAACAGAGGGGAACGTTGCATTTGTTACAGCAAGAAAAGAGTCAAAGACAGCTTAATGTTGACTAAGAAGCATGCATAATCTTTTTGTTAAATTGGAACAATTTACAAAATACATTACATGTCACTTGTTAGACAGCAACTTACATACTCAATACTGTGGACAATCCCCACAGGAGCACTTTGGGGTGAAGTGTCTTGCCCACAACGACTGCAGTGGGGTTTGAACCTGTGACCCCCTGATCACAACACAAGGCTCTATCCACTGCGCCTCCTACACACCTGCCAATCTTAAATTCATCACTATGTAACACTTGTGCTTCTATTGGCTAGCGCTCCAACACATTGTACGTGATAGGCTAAGGGGCGGAACATCTCTAAGCTGGTTGACCAATCACAACAGAGCCGGGGATATATATATTTTAAATCCTCTGGAGCAGCGAGAGGAGCTGTGGATTATTGTTATTGATTAGTGCATCAGTGTTTCTTAGGGTCAAAAACACTAAACTCACAACTTAAAATGAAAGCGTTTAGTTTATTTAATAAAAGAGCACATGTTCAATGTGAAAAGTGACAGTATATATAGATTAGTTGCAATTTGGTTCAAAATTAAAAAATGTAACACCTTGAATTTCAGGGGGGGGTATCCGATGGCGGAAACCCTGGTATGGCGCTGTGCATATTAGAAATTAATCGGAAGCAAACATGACATATTTTGCTCTTCCTCATCACATTTTCACACTCTGTTCCTTCTGATTCCCATAAATCATCTCTTCATGTCTTTGGCCCATTGTTCCCCACTGACGGTTAGTACTTGAGGAATTCCCAGCAAAAAGCATGAGTAGTGAGGGCCTGTTTTTTGTCAGGCATATTAATGGATGTCGCAATACTAGAAAAAGTCATGTGTAGAAGTTAAAACACATCTATTAACCATAGGCATACTAGCTTCTGTTGCGAAGTTAAACGAGTCTTAATTACCTCTCGAATATCCATTTTATTATGCGTTTGAAAACGTCTGTATTTATTTAAGTTTCACACCAAAGCCAATCTTTTAAAAGCCCATATTTGAACACATTCTTTTACGGTTTCCTGCGTAATAAAGACAGATACAATATGCCCCTTTCTCTAAATGTTGGCATTGACTCGGTTCCAAAAGTATTGTTTCTCGTGACATCCCTATTATATTGCACACATTAGCAAATGTCAACTGGATGGTTGATGGCCGCCGTGATTACAATGGCTTCGTGCGTCATGCCTGGTGTGAATGAATTAATATGGAAATGAAGAGCTTGTCACTTTTTATGGGTTATGGTTATGAGGAAGCGTTCTGTAAATGAGTTTGTTTTGAGTCGTCGTCAGTCTTGCCCATTCGTCAAGCTGTTGGCTGTACACTTTATTTCCTTATCTGGCACGTCCTTGCATCTCCACAACTCATAACTTTCTAACTCATAAACGGACTGTTGAAACGCAAAAGAAATAATGAATTCATGCCTTGTCATTTAAAATATGGCGGATGAGATTTAAATAATGCAACGCTTGGCTGTTTATTGAAATGCATGAACCATTGTCTTATGTTGTGCAGACTTTGTACGCTTTGAATATGAGTACTAAGTAAGATGATGTCTTGGTTTGTCCATACATGTACTTTGCTCAAATGTAGGGTTGATAACATATGCAATTAATCTTAGAAAACGTTTAAAATCTACTAATGTAATCACATTAATAAGTTTGACCCGAACTTCCTGCCGTTATCCATCGGCAGAGGAATCAAATACATGTTTATCACAGATATTAATTGTGAATAAAGCGATTTATTTATTTAATCGACTCACAGAACTACTCGGGATAAAAACATATCTTTACATGGATTGAAATTAAAACAAGACATGCCTTTTTATAGTATCACTTCATTCTGAAAGTGGTGTGAATGAAGGGGGGAAAGTTAATCATAAATACAGATGAATAACAAGTTAACGATGTTTTTTTTCTGCCTTTTTAACTTCGAAGTTGAAATTAGTAGTTTGTTTTTTGTCCTTTCATCCATTCCAGTGTATTAACAGTACACCTGCATCTGTGTGTGTGTGTGTGATTAAACCCTCCCCCCATGGGTCACTACCAGTTAATGTTCTGTACTTTCCCTGGAAGAGTCATGTGGAGAACCTTCCTGAGAAACTATAGGGGAGTGAGGAAAACATTGGAGTGCATATAGGGAGAGTAATGTCTGTCCAGCACAGCTTCTCTCCACTCGGTTGTAATCGGAAACATGGTTTAAAGTAGATTAGAGCTGTATATTGACTTGCTGTGAAAGCTTTAGCGAGTACATATCACATTTTCTCCTAGAAAAACAAGAATTGCAAAACTTTGCTTTGTGAAGAAGGGATTGGCTAAGAGGGAGTACTGCATGACTGTTTTCTGAGGACGTCAGCAGCAAGTTTGCGCAAATCCTCCCTTTGTCTGTGTTCATATTTAATTATTGGAGGGTTGCTCAAGGAATTTGTGTTACTTTAAAGGCACTAAACCCTTAGATGCTATGCTTTGGGGGTTTTCCCCTCTCCTGTAGTGTGTTTATATAGGTTTGTGTGCCTGTAAATGGTCTGCAGGGGAACAAGATAACAACTAGTCCTAGTTGGTATGTCTCATTTCATATTGTGTAAAAGGGGACCTATCATGCAAAATGCACTTTTTGATGTCTTTTATACATCAACATGTGTCCCCGGTGTGTCGGGGAACTCACGCAGCGTCAGGAAATAAAACCCTCTCTCTTTTCCTCCGTACCCAAATCTCTAAAAACGGGGAACAACGGAGCTGATCCAGATTTGCGTCCGATATGACGTAATATCTGAAATGTGGACCCACGGCCCAATCAGAAACGTTGCTATCAGAAACAATGCCCGACTGTTTTGGACGTAATATGGTCAGTGTTTACATTAGCATCGCTAACACTCAGAGCTAACGCTGTACTGGAGAGCATGTGTGTGAAGAAGCAGGAAGTAAAAAGGAACTTTGCAAAAAGCATTTGAGCTCCATACTGTTTCAGAAATAATCCTTGATGTGGTTTGGAATATGATACGGCAACTGAGTATCTCGTAGAATTCTGAGCAGGCATTAGCTCTCCCTCTTTTTCTTTTTTTCAAGCTAAGGACCCCGAATCTGCAGGCCTGAAATATAGGGATATGAGGGATGTCTAAAATGCATGATCTGTTTGGTATTTTGAGCAAAACACATCATAGACCACTATTCTAGCCTCCAGCTCAAAGTGTTTACTGTTGAAATGACTGTGAAAGTATTAGAAAAAGTTCACATTCCCACACACAGAACAACTGAAATATGTGCTTGTCAGACTGGTAACTGAAGATAGGAAATAATGCTAGAGAGGTTCATCCTTCATTTCTCCTCCCCTGTCACCCCCCCCCCCCCCCCCCCCCCCCTCCTCTCTGCAGCTCTGGCTGTCGGCCAGCACTTGTAATGCTGTCTCTGTTTTGGATGCGCATACATAAGTCTTTTGGTTATCAAGTTTTATGAGCACTGTGGGGCTGCAGCTAACGAATATTTTCATTGCCAATCTATTGCCAAGTGTTTGTTCTATGCGATGTAATAACAGTCCATAAAACATCTGAAAAACCACTTTCCCAGAGTCCAAGGTGACTTTTTCAAACGTGTTGTTTTGTGCTTAAATGTCATCATCAAATGTTTATTTGTTTAGCTAAATTGCTTCAGTACTGTAAACAACAGACCTTCGTGGTATGGGTATAGCCTTATGTAATACAAGAAAAACTGCAAAAAATTATCATTTGACTGAGTCATATTTTAAAGCATTCTAACAATCATATTTAAATAGTACTGTAAACATTGTGATTTTTTTCTCCCTTCCTGCTCGTTGTTGTTGTTGTTGTTGTTGTTGTTATTCTCCTTCTTATAATAATCACTAAACAAGAGATACTTAATGTTTTCAATGTGTGTGTTTCAGGAGTGTGGTTCCCCCTCGCTAAAGACAGCGTGTTTTCCTAAAGCACCTTTCCACCCCGGACCCTCTGTGTTGCCACTGCACCTATGAGGTAACGTCAGGAACCAAAACCCCCTCCCCATTACCACCCTCAATCCACCCCCCGTCCCCCTCTCCCCCGTCCCTCAAACCCCCTCCTCCCAGCCATGGGACAGAAGATCTCTGGCAGTATAAAGTCAGTGGATGTTCGCGGGGAGCCCTCATATCGCCCGGTACGTCGAGAACTTCGGGGTCCGGACTTCTGTCGGCCCCCGCGACTCGACTTACTTCTCGACATGCCGTCGGCCAGCCTGGAAACGCAACTCCATCACTCCTGGAATCCGGACGACCGGTCGCTCAACGTCTTCGTGAAGGAGGACGACAAGCTGACGTTTCACCGGCACCCCGTGGCTCAGAGCACAGACTGTATCCGGGGGAAAGTGGGTTACACTCGGGGGCTTCACGTTTGGAGGATCCACTGGCCGTGCAGACAGAGAGGGACGCACGCGGTTGTGGGCGTGGCCTCCGCTGAAGCGTCGTTACACTCGGTGGGCTACACGGCGCTGGTGGGAGCGGACTCTGAGTCCTGGGGCTGGGACCTGGGCAGAAACAGACTCTACCACGACGGGAAGAACCGCCCCGCTTCCACGCCAGTGCCGACGTACCCGTGCTTCCTGGAGCCCGACGAGTCCTTCGTGCTTCCCGACTCGCTCATGGTGATACTGGATATGGACGAGGGAACGCTGAGCTTCATGGTGGACGGACAATATCTGGGAGTAGCGTTCAGAGGACTTAAAGGAAAGAGACTGTATCCCATCGTCAGCGCGGTGTGGGGGCACTGTGAAGTTACGACTCGCTATGTCAACGGACTAGATCGTAAGTTGAAATACACACACACTGACACTCACACACACGGACACACACACAGGTTATTGACAGTATATATGTCAAGCCTTTACAGTTTTTGTATTTCTGCAGATATTTTTCTTCCATTTTCACTTCATAAAACTTTTTTTGGGTTCTCATGGCAGTTGAAAAGTATGCAGAATTAAGTTTTCAGTTTTATGTATAACTTATTTGACACACACACACACACACACACACACACACACACACACACACACACACACAGGTTATTGACAGTGTATGACTCAAGTTTTAGAGATTTTGTATTAGTGCAGATAATTATTTCTTCCATTTTCACTTTCTTAAAATGTTTGGGTTCACATTGCAGTGTAAAGGTAGGCAGAATAAACATCTTTCAGTTTTATGTATAATAACTGAGATAACTTATTTTACATCAACACACACACACACACACACACACACACACACACACACACACACACACACACACACACACACACACAATTGACAGTATATGAGTCAAGCTTTTAGGGATTTTGTCTCAGTGCAGATATGTTTCTTCCATTTTCACTTTCTTAAACTTTTTGGTTTCACATTGCAGTTTAAAGGTAGGCAGAATAAACATCTTTCAGTTTTATGTATAACTGTAATAACTTATCTTACATCAAATCCCTATATATGCATCCTATAAACCCAGTTTGAAGTGTATATGTGTGTGTCACTGTCGAGGTGGATGTGGAAGGTAGTTTTCACAATGCGAAGATGTTTTTTTAATGTATAAACCCCCACATGCTTATATTTAGATTGTCTCATCAAATATGTAAAGGCCCAAGGCGATATTTGTTCTACATCAAAGTCCAGTCACAAATCACAGTGTAGGACCAGAGGGGAGATTCAGGAAACATGATTCTAGGAAAGTCTACGGTTATGTGTTTTAGATGGAGAGAGGATACTGCTGGGTCACTCCGTCAGCCTACACTAAACTCTTTACCCTCTCGAGGAATCATACAATCTGAACCAAAGCTTACCTCGTCAATGTGTGAAATACGGGGAGAACCGGTGTGGCTAATTTCTAAATACTAATTCCTGATTTTGGCTCTCCAGACATGTTCAGGATTTAGAGTGTAATGCAAGACTGAACAGGCTTCACTTGCTTCATGTGTCACATCAGAGAGGATGGATGAGCAGTGCACATTTCTGTATGCACTGATCTAAAAACAGCCAGCCATGAAAGGGACTGAGGCTTTGTTTACCAACAGGAAGCAGCTTAGATATCATCTGTGCGTACTATTTCTACTATGCAGCTTTCTAGCACTCTCATGTCCTCAGACTTTCTCAAACTTTCACTGAAACCTTGAATTAATGGGAATATCTGTTTCACCACTGCCCAGAAGTCACCATTATGATCTGTGTGTGTGTGTGTGTGTGTGTGTGTGTGTGTGTGTGTGTGTGTGTGTGTGTGTGTGTGTGTGTGTGTGTGTGGTTGTTTTCCCTGATACTCTCTTCTGGTAAATGTCACTGCTCACAGTAGACGAGTCATCTCCATTAAGTCTTCCCCTCAGATTGTGTAACGGCTCTCAGTCGTCCCTCCCCGCTCCAGCCTTCTTGTTGCACAAAGAGCCTCTCTCTCTGTGTGTGTGTGTGTGTGTTGTGTGTGTGTGTGTGTGTGTGTGTGTGTGTGTGTGTGTGTGTGTGTGTGTGTGTGTGTGTGTGTGTGTGTGTGTGTGTGTGTGTGTGTGTGTGTGTGTGTGTGTGTGTGTGTGTGTGTGTGTGTGTGGTGTGTGTGTGTGTGTGTGTGTGTGTGTGTGTGTGTGTGTGTGTGTGTGTGTGTGTGTGTGTGTGTGTGTGTGTGTGTGTGTGTGTGTGTGTGTGTGTGTGTGTGGGTGTGTGTGTGTGTGTGTGTGTGTGTGTGTGTGTGTGTGTGTGTGTGTGTGTGTGTGTGTGTGTGTGTGTGTGTGTGTGTGTGTGTGTGTAGGCGATGCACTTCTTATATATCACTCATTAGTTTCATATTCTCTGCTAAAGCACATCCGTAGCTGCCTCTTACAGCTCAGATATCAGGCACATGGCACATCCCTACCTTGTGATATAGAGAGGAATGGGAGCATTAATATGTATGCCAGGAGATTACTCTTCCTCCTGTTCCCACTTCTTGCCTTTATTCATCCTATAGCAACTTGGAGATGATTCACTTTCAAGCATCTCACCTGTCTTGTAGTGCATTCACATTCCTTTATTCCCTGAGAAGAGATACGTGTCCTTATTCTTTCCTCTCCAGTCTGAATTGTCATTTTAAAACCCTGCATTAATGCCGTTTTCTCTTCCTTCCTGCATTTCAGCGAACAATTTAGTCCTTTCGCACCTCTGTCCCAGAGACACTTAGAAAGCCAACCCGACTGAGACAGGATTTGTATCGGTCTGTCATACTTTCTAACGTCTTTTAAAAGTCACCTATCATGCAAAATCCACTTCTCCATGTCTCTTCTACATCAACATGTGTCCCCTCTTCTTCATGTCTCTTCTACATCAACATGTGTCCCCTCTTCTTCATGTCTCTTCTACATCAACATGTGTCCCCTCTTCTTCATGTCTCTTCTACATCAACATGTGTCCCCTCTTCTTCATGTCTCTTCTACATCAACATAGTGTCCCCTCTTCTTCCATGTCTCTTCTACATCAACATGTGTCCCCTCTTCTTCATGTCTCTTCTACATCAACATGTGTCCCCTCTTCTTCATGTCTCTTCTACATCAACATGTGTCCCCTCTTCTTCACGTCTCTTCTACATCAACATGTGTCCCCTCTTCTTCATGTCTCTTCTACATCAACATGTGTCCCCTCTTCTTCATGTCTCTTCTACATCAACATGTGGTCCCCTCTTCTTCATGTCTCTTCTACATCAACATGTGTCCCCTCTTCTTCATGTCTCTTCTACATCAACATGTGTCCCCTCTTCTTCATGTCTCTTCTACATCAACATGTGTCCCCTCTTCTTCATGTCTCTTCTACATCAACATGTGTCCCCTCTTCTTCATGTCTCTTCTACATCAACATGTGTCCCCTCTTCTTCATGTCTCTTCTACATCAACATGTGTCCCCTCTTCTTCTGTTCTCTTCTACATCAACATGTGTCCCCTCTTCGTCACTGTCCTCTTCTACATCAACATGTGTCCCCCTCTTCTTCATGTCTCTTCTACATCAACATGTGTCCCCTCTTCTTCATGTCTCTTCTACATCAACATGGTCCCCTCTTCTTCATGTCTCTTCTACATCAACATGTGTCCCCTCTTCTTCATGTCTCTTCTACATCAACATGTGTCCCCCTCTCTTCATGTCTCTTCTACATCAACATGTGTCCCCTCTTCTTCATGTCTCTTCTACATCAACATGTGTCCCCCTCTTCTTCATGTCCTCTTCTACATCAACATGTGTCCCCTCTTCTTCATGTCTCTTCTACATCAACATGTGTCCCTCTTCTCCATGTCTCTTCTACATCAACATGTGTCCCCTCTTCTTCGTGTCTCTTCTACATCAACATGTGTCCCCTCTTCTTCAGCGTCTCTTCTACATCAACATGTGTCCCCTCTTCTTCATGTCTCTTCTACATCAACATGTGTCCCCTCTTCTTCATGTCTCTTCTACATCAACATGTGTCCCCCTCGTCTTCATGTCTCTTCTACATCAACATGTGTCCCTCTTCTCATGTCCCTTCTACATCAACATGTGTCCCCTCTTCTTCATGTCTCTTCTACATCAACATGTGGTCCCCTCTTCTTCGTGTCTCTTCTACATCAACATGTGTCCCCTCTTCTTCGTGTCTCTTCTACATCAACATGTGTCCCCTCTTCTTCGTGTCTCTTCTACATCAACATGTGTCCCCTCTTCTTCATGTCCCTTCTACATCAACATGTGTCCCCTCTTCTTCATGTCTCTTCTTCATCAACATGTGTCCCCTCTTCTTCGTGTCTCTTCTACATCAACATGTGTCCCCTCTTCTTCGTGTCTCTTCTACATCAACATGTGTCCCCTCTTCTTCATGTCCCTTCTACATCAACATGTGTCCCCTCTTCTTCATGTCTGTTCTACATCAACATGTGTCCCCTCTTCTTCATGTCTCTTCTACATCAACATGTGTCCCCTCTTCTTCATGTCTCTTCTACATCAACATGTGTCCCCTCTTCTTCGTGTCTCTTCTACATCAACATGTGTCCCCTCTTCTTCATGTCTCTTCTACATCAACATGTGTCCCCTCTTCTTCATGTCTCTTCTACATCAACATGTGTCCCCTCTGTGGAAAGAGACTCTGGCCCCATCTCACTTCGGTTAAATGGATTCCTTGCGTCCCTCACTTGCGTCGTTTCCCTGTGACTAGTCCCTCCCACCAGGGAAGCATGGAGAGACGCAAGGAAACCACGAGAAGCAGGGAAATGAGTTTTAAGAGCAATGGGGACGTCCTTTCCTCCGGAGCGTCACGTGAAGCGACGTCCGTTTGTGATGACGTCACACAGCTGATCGTCTGACATTTGCGCAGACAAATCAACTTCCGGTGAGACCGAGGAGCGAGGAAATGAAAAATAAGAGAAGTGAGAAGGGCCCTCTGAAAGTTTCAGGAACAAATATTCTCTCTCTCTTTTTGTCCTGATCCATTTATATAAACAGGGCTGAAACAGAGGGGATTATGGGTAATGCTGCAATGATCTGTTTGGTGTTTCAGCCAATCAGAGACAGGCTCTGTATATATCTGAGACCTGTGATATATTGATGGAAAACAGTATAATAGGGGACCTTTAAGTAAAAAACGTTGGGTTTTCTATTCTCTCTATTCCGTGAAAGCCATACTTTGCTCTCCCCCACAACAAGCCTCATGACATCACAGTGGCCTTCCCAAAGCTGATCCAAACTCATTAACACCTGAATAAGAGCAGGGAATAGGAAGTTCTTCACACATGCTACTCACATGCTTGCCCTCCTTTTTTAGAAATGACCCCTATTTGACTCTGACTCTCATTGTGTTTCCTCTCCACTGTCTTCCTTCTTCTCCCGCCGCATCCTTTTCAACACTAATCCTTCCTTTCAGTGTTTACACTCGCAATTGTGTTGGCTGGTTGCTGTGGAAATGCTCTTTGTTGGATAGTAGAGTGGTTGATTGTTGACCGGGAAGCTGGGTCACTAGTTCGTTGTCTGGAAAACAAAGAGATGTCTGTCTTCTGCCCGTCTGCAACTCACATCTGTTAGCAGTCAGTGGTTCACTTAGCTGGTTTGTTTAACTGGGGAAATCTGTTGATTGTATACATTTACATTTCTCTAGTTGTCCATTCAAAAGTATATTTTCCCTTGGCACAATTTGTGTATTAAAAATAAGTTGAATAGACGATTCAGCATCAAAACTGAGCCTGATTTGGGTCAGTCTTGAGTACATTTCATGAGCCAGACAGGCCTTTTTGTCTGGTTTGTTTATGTATTAATAGTTTTGATTAGAAACCTGCAGGTCCGCTGCAACTCTGACTACTTTTAAATCCAGACTAAAGACTTTTATTTTTTCGCTGCTTTTAATTGAACTATTCATATTTTAGACTGCACTGTAACTTTTATCCATGTATTTTTTCTTTTAATGTTTATTTTATTATCTGTTCTTAATGACTGATTTAAAATGCCTTTTTCTTAATGTCTTTTATTTTTTGTAAAGCACCTTGAATTGCCTTGTGTTGAAAGGTGTATAAATAAACTTGCCTTGCCTTGATTCAGTTTTATTTTATATGAGGAGTCCTACTAAGGAACATGCTTTGTGTTAGGCGGCTTTAGATGAAGTTTGAGTAACTATGTGCTCTAAAGAAAATGAAATAAAAGTAGCAGAGACCTGAAACCACAATCAGCGCATATGATTGGCTGAAAGCGGATCACATGATTGCATTTAAAACATCCTGCAGGTTTGTAGAGAGGAACAGACTCATATCCCACAGAATTTGATTCTATTTGTGGGGGCACCGCAAAAGCCCCTTAAAAAGTTCCCTTAACATATTCGGGTGGTCCACGCATCCACCCCCCCTCAAATAAGATAATACATGCGAGTTCCTGGCTAGACAACGTTCTTGTTGCTCTGTGTTGCGTTATTAATGAGTGAGACACACCGGAGTTGAGGATCTGTGGGGTTTATTCTCCCAAAAATATAATTTAGACTTATTCCAAAGCGACTTACAATTACCAATTACAGAGACATTCTCCCTGGAGTAACTGAGGGCTAAGTGCCTTACTCAAGGGTAGGGTTGGGTACTGAGAACCGGTTCCAACATTTCGATTCCAACGGCATCAATAGCCGCATTCACACCGCAGGACTTTCCCTGGTACTTTGGTTCTTTAGTTCCGTTAGTACCAATAATGTTGCGTTCTCACCGCCGGGACTACTCAGTGCCGGGAACTCTTTTGGCCGTTTTCAGTCCCTGCTAGAGAGGTGGTACGAACCTGGTGATAAAAGAGTGCCAATTTATATTCTATTTCTATTGGCTGGGCGAATTGCAAACCACGCCCCGTTAGACTCTGAATTTGTTTTGTTAGGCAGCCATTTTTTTCCTCGCTACAAAACCACATCCACACCTGAGCGAGTTGGTTGTTTGTACTTTAAAGCATGACTACACGTACTACAACACCGGAGCGGTGGAATGATGAGGAAGTGTTGGCACTTCTGGCAATTTACTCTGAGGACGGGATGCAGCAGCTTCTACAGAAAGCAGTTCCCAACTCCAAATGTTTTGAGCGATGTTCGCAAAAGCTACTTGAGCTGGGAATCGTGCACAGTGCACACGGATGCCGGATAAAAATAAAGAAACTCAGGCAGCACTATAAGACCAGACTATAATTAAAGACCACAATAATAAGAGTGGTAACGATTTTCTATTGTTATTATATATATATATATATTGCCACTGTTTTTTAATACTGACACCTAACTTGCACTAAGGTGTGTCTGCTGCTATATATTGCCACTGTTACATTGTTTTGAAACTACTTACACTTTATTTTACATTTCACACTTTTATTCAATTCAATTTACATGCATACGACACACCTGGAACAGCGTGATGCCGTTATTGTTATGTCTTGACTGTGCAATAAAACAAACAAACTGGCGAAGCTTTATTTATTGTGTCCCTCCCCAAATTTGCAGAATAGAAGAATGTGAGAGCAGACAGGTGTCGGTGGTTGAATTTATCTACGATGTTGCAACCTTGTGCAGCAATGGCACGGGCAGAAACACAAGTCTTACACACATAAACACAAGTCATTTATCATGTCATTTGTTTGAGATAAATAAGGGAAAAACACCAAACAAGGGTTAATGTCCTTTTCCAAAATCAGCCTGAGGGGGTAATATATAATAAATACATAAAGATAAAGTCCATTGTTATAATGGGGTATTTTATTTGTAAATTACCCTTATGAACTCCATCATGTCTGAGGTCGGAAAGTAAACAAACGCCTCATACAGCGGGTGGGCTTTATACCCCCCCCCCCCCCCGTGTAGTTCTTCTTCTCTCGTTTTTTTTTGTACTCGCCGTGAAGTGGTTTTGCGGCCTGCCAGTAAACCCAGAGAAGAAGAAGAAGACGAAGTGACGTCAGCGTAATCTTGCCTCAGGGAAAGTACTGCGGTGTGAATGCGATTGGCACTAGCCCCCTGGCGGATTCAGTGCGGTGGTACTTTAGTGCCGGCACTAAAGTACGGCAAGTCCTGCGGTGTGAAAGCGGCTATTTAGAAATGTGAATTTCGGTTCCGCTTTTCGATGCCGGAGGAAATGTTTCTCGCCGCTCTCCGTAGCCTACTGTATGACTGCGGCGGGGCGGGAAATGTAGCGTTGTACCCTGTACCCATAGATATATATATAAACACGTGTTTATATATATATATATATATAATATATCTAATATATCTATGGTTGAACCTACACTTCCAACAGCGTAACCTGAGACCAGGGCCGGCCCGTCACACTGGCGTTATAGATGTTCGCCTAGGGCGCCAGATCTGTGGAGGCGCCAGATCTGTGGAGGCGCCAGATCTGGGAGGCGCTGCGCTGACAGCTCTGGGAGGGAAAACAATTTTTTTGACCGTTGGTGCTCATCCTAATTTTCGGCCTTGATGTAACAACATTCATAATTAAATAAATGTAACACCCTTTTTCACCCCGGTTACACGTTTCATTTGCCCTGTACGATGGGCGCTGTAAGTGATGAAAATGGGGGATGTTGGCTTATCTGGCACCCGCAGCTCACAGCCAAAGTGTGAGTGAGGGAGAAAGGGAGGGTGCACCGGTACGCGCTGTTGTTATTAGCATCTGGTGCCGTGTTAGCTGCTCTAACGGATATTAGAAGATGTTTCTACAATAATGTGGAGGGAGAGTCCTCTCCAGTCAGACTGAGGCTGATAACTACAGCTCAGTGAGGTAAAGGACTCTGAGTGTTTAGATAGTTCACTTTAGTCTAAGTTATCTCAGTGGGTCTCAAACGTTTTGATCACAATTTATGTAAACACATATTTCCAAGGCACTCCTTTATAATGATTGGGATAAAACAGGTTTGAAATCATTCCAATGTATACTATAGGACAGTAAACCAGACATATCGTTTTAAACTGGAAAGATAAAAAAAATATGCATAAATAAAATAGTAAAATAAGATATGAATGAACAACAAAAATAAAATACATTACATGTATTTGTTATTGGCTATGGTGGGTTACTGGTTATGTTCACATACTTATTTAATTATTCAAATGTAAACCACCGATCTTTTTCATATGGGTGTTTGGAGTTGTACCCCTAGATCTAGTCTCTAGTCATTCTGCTTAAAGTGCACCAGATTGAAGCATTTTACTTTAAAATGTTCAAACATTTCCCAGTATGCCTGAGAAGGCATACTGGGAGCATACATGCTTGTTTTTCTCAACAAGAACTGTTTTTAAATGGGGGGGGGGGTTCCTTTAAAAGTTGGACTATTGCACTGTTGTAGCTTCAGTGGTTCTCAGGTTACAGTTACATAGTAGTGAATATAAACAGACTGATTAATGTGAATATTACTGTAAACTAACCTGTGTAAAAGTTTCTCGAATAAATGTAATTTATTTGGTGGAAGAAGCATGTATACTTTTTTTACCCTGCCCCTCAAAGAATCGGAATTGAGAACCGTTAAGAACCGGAATCGAAAAGTAGAATCGGAATCAGAATCGTGGAAATTCAAACGATACCCTACTCAAGGGCACACTAGTAGTGGTGTTCTAGGCGGGATTTGAACTTGCAACCTTCCGATCATCAGCCCACCTCACTATCCATTAGACCAGTGATTCTCAAATGGGGGTACGCGGACCCCTGGGGGTACGTTGGGGTACTGCAGGGGGTACGTGAGATTAAAAAAAAAAAAAAAGGTTAATTAAAAAAATAATCTTAGTAAAATAAGTTAAAAAGAAAACACAATTTTATATAAAACATTCCTAGAACCACCAAGGGGGTCCTCATATAAACATGTCAAATGTGTGTATTGTATTTTATAGTTTTTCACAATAATATATTACTTAAACTGAAAAACTCCTTGGAAAAATCTGTTTTATAAAAGTGTTATGTTATTTTTTTTCATGCATAAAATGAAAATATCCTTAGTTTGTTTTAATGCATACCACGAAGGAGTTAATACATCACACACTGAGGGAACATCACTATATTGTAATTATTTATATAGGCTTTTTCGATCAAAAATGTTCGGGATCGGTCAGGGGGTACTTGGCTGAGAAAATGTTTCAAAGGGGGTACATTACTGAAACAAGTTTGAGAAGCACTGCACTAGACCACACAAAAAAAAAAGTGATTCTTTTTTTTTTGTATGAGATCCACTTGTGGTGGACGATATTTATTTGTGGCGGCCCGCCACAAATAAATCAATGTATGGGAAACACTGGATGTTTTTCCCCCTACTTTTCTATACTCTCTTTCCAAATACAAACTGAACTGTGGCTTAAAAATCCAGTTCTGAACCAAACCGTGTATTTGGAGAATCATTACACGCCTTATAATCAATGCATGCAGGTGTTGCATAGCTCCTCTGTTACAATCCTGTCTGCTTGGCTCCTATTTCCTGAGCTGAGTGGGAGAGCAGCAGCAGCAGCAGCAGCAGCAGGAGGAGCGTCGGCCAAATTGACCGCAGTCCAGGTTTCTGTCTAGAACTCACTAGCTTAGCGGTGCGAAGTAATAGGAAGTCAGATATCGTCAGTGGAAGGAATCAACGCTTCAGTGAGTAATTGCTTTCCACCCCGAGTAGACGACGACTCAATACGGACACCCGTGTTCCCAATCTCCTATAGAGGGCTCTATTGCAAGAAAGAATACCCTGACGTCTGTATGAAGTTGATGAATAAGCCGCTTGCACGGTGATACATTTCTCACTTACAAAGATTAGGGCGGCACAATTTGCAAAAAACAACAAATTGGGATTATTTTTGACTGATGGTGCACTTCAAATCAAGAAGGTGATTTATCCTTTTTGCATCATTATTGAAACAAATATTTTTTTTGTAAGAGTATCTCCTCCAATGTAATCTTCAGTCTGTACGATACACTGTGTTCGAAGCTTTTACATATATGTTTTATGCTGAATAGTTTGTCATGCAGTTAAAATAATATTCACAACTGGTCGATGTTGAGCCCAATTGTTTCCTTAAAAGTGTTAATGTTTTTTTAATGAGCTTGTATTTTAATCACCAAGTCCTTTATCTACCACTAGTGTTGCACGGTGTACCGATACTTGAAAGGTACCGCGATACCCTGCCGTTAAAAACGTTACGATTCCTCCGTTTCATTAGTATCGGTACTTTAAGAATGACGGGGAAAAGTACTCCGGTGAGAAAGCGCTGTTTTAATAAGAGCCGTGTGTGTTCAGCGCTCTGCTTCGTGCCTGCAGTCCCTCCCCTCTCTCGTGCACGCTCTAAGTCCCTCCCCTCTCTCGTGCACGCTCTAAGTGCCTCCCCTCTCTCGTGCACGCTCTAAGTCCCTCCCCTCTCTCGTGCGCACTCTAAGTCCCTCCCCTCTCTCGTGCGCGCTCTAAGTCCCTCCCCTCTCTCGTGCGCGCTCTAAGTCCCTCCCCTCTCTCGTGCGCGCTCTAAGTGCCTCCCCTCTCTCGTGCACGCTCTAAGTCCCTCCCCTCTCTCGTGCACGCTCTAAGTGCCTCCCCTCTCTCGTGCACGCGCTAGCTGCCAGAGCATGTGAGAAGACGAGAAGCATGGCTGCAAGTGAGAACTGCCGCTGCGCCTCGGCTTGTTGACAAAAAAGACGCCAGAAGCGAAAAACTAAAAAGTTGTTTTTAATACATATTTTAGTCATTTATTTAATTTATTGTTCTCATTGTTTAAAAGTTTGTGTTCTGGTGTGAAATAAAGCACAATAATTACATTTAAGACTGTTTCCCTTTTTTTGAGAAAAGTATCGAAAAATAATCTGAATCGCAATTCTTGACTTGGTATCGAAACCAAAATGTTGGTATCGCGACAACACTATCTACCACGTTATCTCATTTAGTAATAGGAAGTCAGATATGCTCAGTGGAAGGAATCAACGTTTCAGTGAGCGATTGCTTTTCCACCCCGAGTATACGATTCAATACGGACACCTGTGTTTCTCCTATAGAGCAACAGTTGGCTCTATTGCATCCGCGCCTTGCTGTTCTGCTCCAATTGTATTTTACAATAAATCTAATTCTGTCCGTCCCTTTGTAAAATATTCCTCCCCTGTCTTTTCTCACCTATGACCAGTCTGTGAAGAGATGTGTCTGCACCCTAATGGCTGTATATGTAAGACACATACACCTGTCATCTTGAAACTAGGACATACAGAGCAGCAGTTTTATGCTAATATATTAGATAAGCGTGCCTGTGAGTCGGCACCATTACCTTGGTTCATCGTTTGTAAGGGAAAAATACGCAGGAGTAATAAATTGGAACATGTGCCAACAAAGATGGACCTGTCTCACCTTTGTGTTTAAGTAGGACATAACTGGGTCTCTCTTGGTGAGAGATTCAAAGGTTGTATTGTCATGTGCACAAAGCTACAGTGGAGAAATGGCAATGAAATTCTTGTGACCTGAGCTCCTCCAACGATGCAACGTATATAATAAAATACAAAATAAAAAGTAGTGCAAAAAGTCTATACACATGCAGGGTGTCCGCGGGGTCTTAAAAAGTATTAAAAGTTGATTAATCAATTTAGCGAAAATTAAGGCTATTAAACGGCATTTTCCAAGGTATTACATTTTGTAGCTTGTTTTCAATAAGTATATGAATGGTCCAAAGAGGTTGTATTCTACAGTGTGCCTGAATGTAATCATTGCGTAGGTGTGGAGTGTGATTCTGTGTAGTTTATTGATGGCATCCCGTTGGGTTTGACGTAATCTGAACAGGACATCGCACGCTCACTGCTTGATAGCGCGGAAGTCCGTTTACGCCGGTTGTTAAACAACATCGTTATGGGGAAATGCAAGTCTGCGTCCAAATGGTTGGAAGATAAGGAGGAAGCACAATCAATACTGTTATAGTCAATGTGAGGTAAAGTGTGTCGCCAAGGTAACCGGTTAGAACTCAAAGTGGCCATGAGGTCTTAAAATGTATGGAAAGGGTCTTTAAAAAAGGTCTTATAAGGTTTTACATTTGACTTCAGGATTCCTGCATATACCCTGACATGTCAATAGAATATGATATGTACAAGAACAGAATATAAAACAATGTAAATGAAGACAAATTAAATACGGTTTATTGCGTGGATAACTATTTATATCAGGGGTGTCCAAACTGCGGCCATTTTGAATCGGCCCTCAGCAAATTCAAAAAGTATAATGGCATGCGGCCCACAAATGAAACTTGAGCTTGTATTGTATTGCACTTCTTAAGTATATCTGTAAACATATATTGCACCGTAGTATTCATGTCTTAATAAACCCACTTTCAGTCAATTCAAGTTGAAAATATGTTCTAACCAGAGTTCCCGTTAGTCGGTAATTACCGGACTATGACCGGTAAAATATGCTGAAGACCGGCAAATCTAAATCTCTCCGGTCAAAATAATTTTCCCTGAGCAAAATACCGCATCAGTTGCGCCACTTATGTTACAGACAAGAATAGTAAGTGACAGACAGGTCAGTCAGGAGAGGGAGAGAGCGCTCCGTTTATTATTCCTGTGTTATTGTAACTCACTTTTGAATAATGTAGTTAATCTACTATAATTAGTTTGTTTAATATCGAATCATATCAATTTGTTTTAAAGCTCAATAAATAACAAAGACCACCTTTGACCGGCACTTTTCTAATTTTGTCCGGAAGATTTCAACTTTAACGGACATGTTGACCGGCAAAAAAATATTCTAACGGGAACTCTGGTTCTAACAAATCTAAGTTGATAAGAAAATAGCCCAATAACTTATTGACATAACAAGCTTGAAATATACCCTTCTATTTCCTCTAAGCAATCTGAGGCTTCTGTTTTAAGGAATGAGCTGCCAACAAAATAAATTAAACCTAAATCTTAAATTAAATCTACTTATATTTGATTGATTTTGATTTTGCTAACTCATAACTTCACTTAACCCTCTAGTGAGTGGCCCAGCCCTTTGAATATGTGTCTGTATGTGGCTTTCGGTGAAAAGGGTTTGGACACCCCTGATTTCTATAAATGTGTATATTTGTGAGCTGATGTATCTGCCGTGCACACAGACGTTTGTTTGGCCGTGGGCGATAGAGGGAGAGGGAGAGAGAAACTGTGAGCGTCCGTCTCACCTCCACGAGGGCAGACTGAGCGACTCCTCTTCTTCCTCTCGTCTCGGTGTTAGCTGGATGTGCTGCCAGCCTGCGGGCCTCTGAAGTCCAACGCTACATTGGGCGCTCATCCGTCCTTAACCACACTTTCCCACACTCCGTCTCCTCTTTAGTGAGCCATGGATCTGTCAGGAAGTAGACTATAACAAAAAAGACTCGAGAATTTGAGTGGAAAGAAGCGAGTGCATGTCAGTGACCCGACGGATGTGAGGGAGGAGGAGACGAAAAGCACCTCTGCAGTGCTTCCAGCTTAATAGCATTAATTATTAAACATTTGAAATGTACTGTACATCTTTGCTGCTTCAATGTACTTTATTTACTCCATAGAGAGGTGAAGTCCCTCCCTTTCCAGTGACCGCCATGGGACCTTATTTCGGAAAAATTATGTATTGAAGTCAATGGGGAGAGAAAACGTATCTTTCGATCCCGTTTGAATTGTGCCACGAATTACACATATGATGTTTGTCCATCTTAAAAAATCATTTCCATGTAAAAAAAAGTCAGTTTGTCGTAAAACTGTTGAAATATAAGACTAGGAAAAATACGCAACTAGAAAGACTACAAATTCCAGAGTCGCGGTCCCGCATGCTGGCTCTTAGGAACCGACTAACTCCCCTTGTGTGTATGCACAGCTCTCAACGTGCCCAGACTTGGAGTGATTTTCACCTCTTTTAATACTTTCCGCCTCATTCTGAAAGAAAGAAGTGAAATGTTTCAACGTGACGGCCGTCTTGGTGTGTGGTGCGAGACGGGAGATGTAGTTCATTGAGCGGTTTCACACAAACAAAGTGTTACTTCACAGTTTTATGACACATTTTTATTTGTTTGACTTGCAAAATTATCTTTTAAATGGACAAAAATCATATGTGTAGTTCGTGGCGCAATTCAAACGGGATCGAAGATAATCTTTCTCTCTCCATTGACTTCAATACAGACTTTTCTGAAATAAGGTCCCATGGACCTCCCCGGAAAGGGAGGGGCTTGGCCTCTCTATTTGGGAACTTGTTTTGTTACAGCAGCATGTTTACAAAGCATTGCACAAAAAAAAGAAATGCATTTCAACCCTCAAAAGATCAAGTTCACACTATAAAACATACAGAATAAGTTATAATACGCTGTTATAGACCGATATACTACTTAACAAATATGAACCACATACTAAATACATTCATAATACCAGCGTGCAATTTTTTTTTTTTAATTAAAATGTGAATGTAATGAGATGGGTTGTTTAGGGTTATTGAAGGAAGTAAATAATGAATCATGGTTTAAAAACACTAGAGGGACCTCTGTTTCGATATTCAACGTTATATGGACTCGAAAGATCATATAATGCAAATGTTATGCAATGATATATGTCAGGTTAGTGACAGAGCTCCCTTTGAAAGAAAGAATACTCAAAGGTCTTCATGAACTCGATGAATGAGGACACCTCACACAGAGACATGTCTCACTGGAATTGAAATCGCTATTTATAAAAGTTAGAAGGGCTGCATGATTGCGATAATTTTGACTTAATATTGAGCTCCACTGTTCACCTCTGGTTAACTGAGCTTTCAGCTAATAAGCATGGATTCATTATTAAACGTTTGAAAGTCAATCGGGTATTGTACATGACATTAACGTGACATCCAGGCTGCTTTACACAGAGAGAGTGAGAGAGTCTTAGTTTCCGAGCTTCAACATTAAATGGACTTAAAAATAGCATGACATATTCTTTATTATGCAATTATATATTAAAGGGGACCTATCATGCAAAATGCACTTTTTGATGTCTTTTAAACATAAACATGTGTCCCCGGTGTGTCGGGGAACTCGCGCAGCGTCAGAAAATAAAACCCTCTCTCTTTTCCTCCGTACCCAAATCTCTAAAAACGGGGGGACAACGGAGCTGATCCAGATTTGCGTCCGATATGACGTAATTTCGGATGCTGGACCCACAGATGCTGGACGTAATCTCGTCTTTGTTTACATTAGCAAGCCTCGCTAACACTCAGAGCTAACCTGTACTGAAGAGCACATGTGTTTTTAAAAAGCAGGAAATAACATTACATGACATGTTTTTATATATTTGTATATATCTGAAACCCATAATATATGCCTTAAAATAGCTTGATAGGTAAATGGTAAATGGACTGTACTTATATAGCGCTTTATCCAGTCTTTACGACCCCTCAAAGCGCTATACATACTACATGTCATTCACCCATTCACACCCATTCATACAGAGCAGTAGCACTTGCTCTAGGACCTAACATTCACACACCGTTGGCCATGCCATCGGGAGCAACTCAGGGTTAAGTATCTTGCCCAAGGATACATCGACATGTTGGCGGCACGGGCTGGGATCGAACCCACAACCTTCTGGTTGAAAGACGACCGCACTCCCTCGCAGCCACGGTCGCCCTAGGTGCACTTTAAGTTAGTGTTAGAGCTCCCTTTGAACGAAAGGATACCCTGACGTCTGTATTAAGTTGATGAATAAGCTCTTGTATGGTGATACATTTCTCACTTACAAAGATTAGGGCTGCACAATTTGAAAACAATAACTCATTGGGATTACATTTGACCGATGGCCCAATTAAAATAAAGAAGGGACATTTTCATAATTTTTTCATCATTAATGAACAAATAAACGTTTTGTTCGAATATGTCATCTATAGTTTGTAAAATACAATTACTTCAAAGCTTTTAGATATGTTTCATTGTTAAATAGTTTGTCATGTATTTCAAATAATAATCACAATTGGCAGATTGCCCAGTTGTTTCCTTAAAAGTGTTTTTTTTAAAGAACACAAGGTACACAAATTCACCATCAACTAGTTGTTAATTAACATGCATATTAGCAGTATATTGGCTCTTTATTGGTCATTATAAAACACTTATAAATGCCTTATTCTACATGACCGTATTCTACAAGCCATTAGTTGAGAGTTTTTCCTCAATAACCCTGCAGGTAAGGCATGTTAACTAACAACTAGTTGATGGTGAATTTGTGTACCTTAATATAAAGTGTTACTGAACTTGTATTATAATCATTAAATCAGAATAGCTTCAAGTCCTATCTCTACCACGTTATGTTCTCATTTAATCCCAACTATAAATCACTTTGCAGTGTTTTTAGAGACAGCTGAGAGCACTTTCTGCTCATCACCACTGTCTGACAGGACCTCTCGTCGCCCCAGGCAACCTTTACCTTGGAGACCAGCTCAAGTCAGCAGGGATTGGTCGGTTTTTCATGAAGTTTGTGGCATCATGGTGTCATCACCTCCCTCAGGAGAACAACACTGTGGGGCAGGGCCAATAGTGTTAGAGCAAGAAGCCACGTTTTACTTGCAACACAATAACATCACACCAGATTATATTGGTAAATATTTATCAGTTGCTTTTATAAATTCACAATGGCAAACATTTGATCACACAGCAGTTCATTAAAAAGGAAAAGTGTCACTTTAAAGCTACTTCAAAAGTTACTCTGATTATTTTCACCAGGAGCCAAATGTCAGGAGTAAAAATGAAAATGATGAGTTTTGCGTTAACTGCATGAAAACTGACTCAAAGCACACAAGTCTGGTTACCTCATAGATGTCATCATATACTGTATATATGTGTTGCCATACTGTATGAGTGTTTGCTGACAAGCATTTCTTGTTCATGTAATGTATTAATTACATTACATGTCACTTGTTAGACGCTTTTATCCAAAGCGACTTACATACTCAATACTCTGGACAATCCCTACAGGAGCACTTTGGGGTGAAGTGTCCCAGGGACACAACGACATGCTGACTGCAGTGGGGTTTGAACCTGTGACCCCCTGATCCGAACACCAACGCACAACCCACTGCACCACACGCCTCCTATTAATGTGGCTCAAAGCCATGACCACATGGTATCAAACGGAGTCCAGTGCAGTATTCACTCCACATGAAATGCACCAGGGCTACATTCCATAAAGTCCAAGTGATACTGTAAAGTTTCAGTATCACTTGCTCTATTTTCTTTATTTGAATAGGTTACTTCCTTATTTATTTTATGTCTTAAAGGTGGGGTAGGTAATTCACTTCAGAAACACTTTTTGTTATATTCCATGGAATGCTCTTAACGTCCCGATAGCAATGAATATATTAAATGCTTTGACAATAAATACATAAATAAATGTCATCGGTGGAAGCCGTGGCGCTGTAAAAAGCACGACCAATCATCTGAGCCGGCCCGGCTAAAGTACCTGGATGGCCTACCTGCCTGTCAGCCTTCCATCTGGGCACAAACTTATCTCGTGCCCTCATTGGTCATGTGCGCGTTCGTGTGTGTTGGAGGAGGATCAAAGTAACATTACGTAGCCTACAGTCCGTGTCACTGAGTGCAGACGTCGATGTGTCCCATTATCATTCATATCACATCATAATGTATCATATATTTTCCTTATCTGAGTCAGCTGAGCCGTATCTGGCCGTGCAACACTCACAGTGTCACAGACTGTATGCAGAAGTATTATCTTAAGCAACACATTAAGTTGAGGAAACACTCGAGTCAAATGTAATTAAAGTCAGATCGTGTCTTAGACGGGGCAGTGATATCATAAACCTGTTAATGTACGCATTCAAACACTTGTTCTGTTCCCAGCTGTATTCACCTTGCAGGTGCAGCTCTGTGGCTTTGATCCTGGATCAAGTGTTTAAGTCATGGATGTTCAAAGTTTAACTTCTTCATATGTCTAATATTATAGTTGACTTTTCATTCAGGAAGTATGACGCTGCGCTGTCAGTGCGCTTCTCCCTGTTTGTGATTGGTCGAATGCTCCAGATACCACCCCTTTCATGTGAACGCGCACCTAACTAGATAGGACACGGCTGGCTTGAGCGATCTAGTTGATAACCAGCGTCGTAGGACAGTTTAGCGAGAGTGGGTTTGTTTTGGATTAAGTCAACCGACGAACTCAAACATATCCAGGTTAGGTTGAACTTGATTCGTAGTACAGGCCCCAGGCCTTCCAAAAGGTTTTTTTTGTATTATGTATTTATTTCAACAAGAACCATGCATACAAATACATTCATCTCAGAAAAGAGAAGAAATGAATTATACCAGATTTGAGCTAATAGCTAATTTCCATCTGCAGGTAGGTGCATCAATCAACAATCACTAAACACATTGCATAATCTCTATCACACAAACAATTATAAAACATGATTTAAGTACAGGTCAATACATAGTACAGTTAAAATATAATATTAGTTAAAATTGAAAAACTCAGATTACAGTGTAATTAATGTTGGCATGACTGGTTGCTTAATATCAATTGTTTTGCACCATAAGAGAAGTACAGGTTTGAAATAGAGTGGCGAAGTCCCGCCCATCTACTTCCGCCCCATGGGACCTTATTTCGGAAAGATTATGTATTGAAGTCAATGGAGAGAGACATTATCTTTCGATCCCGTTTGAATTGTGCCACGAATTACACATATGATGTTTGTCAATTTAAAAGATAATTTCCACGTCAAAAAAGTCACAGTTTGTCGTAAAACTGTTGAAATATAAGACTATGAAAAATACGCAACTAGAAAGACTACAAATCCCAGAGTCCCGGTCCCGCATGCTGGCTCTTAGGAACCGACTAACTCCCCTTGTGTGTATGCACAGCTCTCAACGTGCCCAGACTTGGAGTGATTTTCACCTCTTTTAATACTTTCCGCCTCATTCTGAAAGAAAGAAGTGAAACGTTCCAACGTGACGGCCGTCTTGGTGTGTGGTGCGAGACGGGAGATGTAGTTCATTGAGCGGTTTCACACAAACAAAAGTGTTACTTCACAGTTTTACGACACTTTTTAATTTTTTGACATGAAAAATTATCTTTTAAATGGACAAACATCATATGTGTAATTCGTGGCACAATTCAAACGGGATCGAAAGATAATCTTTCTCTCTCCATTGACTTCAATACATACTTTTTCCGAAAAAAGGTCCCATGGAGGTCCACCGGAAAGGGAGGGACTTCGCCTCTCTATTCAACTGGAAGAATATGCCAGTGTGTTTTGCCCGTAAATGAAAATGCAGATTGTTTCACATTTTCTGAATTAGGATTTCCATGCAGACTTCGAGGCCTAGGAACTTTGTGGATTATATAAACAGTCGGTACAACCCGGTGCACGAGTATTTCTTTCCTAATCTGGTAAGCTTCTGTGCTGAAGCATGGATTTGTAGACGCAGGGTAATCAGGGCTGTGTTCCCTAGACGCTGTGAGGAATTATCAGCTGTGAAGTCTCATTGCACACATCGCTGCACATTGTCTATTCACTTAATTCAACACGCCCTCTTCTTTGGGCCCTCGCCACGCTGATATGGCAACAAATCAGTCCACACTCAGCCACTTGTCCCCGAGGTGCTCTTATAGGCTTTCCATTATCCACATGGCAGTCAGATAAATTAAGATAGCTGTACTCCGTTCCTTTGCTGCTGCTCACTGGTGGGTTTCATTATTTCCTTCTCACCGCTGCTTCAAAGGTCACTCTCTCCAGACTGCAGCGGAGGAATTCAGCGCTACTAAAGTTCACCGTCTACAGCGAATAATAGCACAAAGGAAAAACATGGGGGGTTTTCCCTGAACAGATCTACCATATCAACGGGTGTCAACTTTGATTCTGACACAGAACACCGAATCGTGTCTCTTGTTGAACACTTTAAAGTCACTTTTAAATATTTATCAGATGCTTTTCCAACAATTTATAGGTTGCATTTTAAATGGCAGGTTTATAAGGTGACTCTAAAACACCTCCTTTTGTATAGTTGATGACAAGCATTGCATTCAAAAGGCCTTTTTTGGTTGACTCAAGAGGCGCTTTCACACCAAGTACTTTTCCCAGGAATAGTTCCCGGAAGTCTTAATTCCTGAACTATCTAGTAGATCGCGTTCACACCGGAATAAGTCCCTGAGGGAGGATTACGCAAATGAAGCCGCTGACGTCACTTCTTCTTCTTCTTCTTCTGCTTTGGGTTTACTGGCAGGCCGCAAACAACTTCACGGCGTATACTGCCACCCGAAGTCCCGGGTAAAACCTCATCACTCCACCGCTCCCACGTTTCATTTTGTGTTGCCATAAGTTAGTCTCTCTCCGTTGGTGCGCTGGGCTAATGCTAATGCTAATAATGCTAATGCGAGCAAATACAATGGCGGCTTCACAAAACTTTTCTGGGTTTTACGGGGCGTGGTTTGCAATTCGCCCAGCCAATCAGAAATTGAAACCTTTTCCTCCCCAGGAAAGTACCACCTCTCTAGCAGGCACTGAAAAGGGGTGAAAAGGTTCCCGAAAAAAAGTTCTAGTTCCAGATCTTTTTGGTGTAAACGCAAAATCCCAGGAACTATCGGAACTATTCCTGGGAAAAGCACTCGGTGTGAAAGCGCCTAAGGCCACGATATGGTGCGAAAAGCAAAACGCCTTAATAACAAGACGATGGCACTTGGCATTACTAAAGTACAACAAATGTTCTGATCTATTTAAAAACATTAAAGGACAATTAAAGAACACCGTAGCAACAGATGCTTAAAAACAGAGTGAAAAGGCTATTGTTTATTCTCACACAGACATTAAGTGAATATTTCTTTGCAGATTTGATTTTTGCCTCGCTTCAGACAAGCTTCGGTTTCCTCTTTAGCTGTGTGTGTGTGTCCAGTGCTTTGCTCCAGTGAATAGGCGTCAGACTTGTCACATATTTGCTTCTTATTTGTTTGGTGGGGGGGGGGGGGGGGCTTCAGTCTGTGGTAACGCGTGGCACTTTCAATAGACTGCGGAGAGCGAACGGCTCAATCAGTCACAGAGGAGGCTTGTTGGGATTGACGTGTTTTTCTGTGAATATTAACACCTTCCAAAAATGTATTTCTATCACACCAAATATGGACGGCATCAATATGGAAAGATCATGCTGTATTCGACTCCAGACTGTTGATAGCAGCTTCCTGAGGGCTGCACAAGTGATCAACATCGAAATATGGACTAGTGACTAAGGCAATGTCAGTCAAAATAATAATATTATTTATATAGCACTTTTCATACAACACATGCAGCTCAAAGTAATCTACAAAATAACACATCACAAGTTAAAAATACACAACAAGAAATTCCCCTCAGATTATTTAAGAACGTTACAGACCTGCACATGCAGCAAAATATAACATGTTATCAGGTTAATAGACACCAAGAGGTCAAAGGTATGATAATATAAATTAAATAATAATTTATCTCCCAAATAAACCCAATTTAGTTATTTGCTCTCAAATCGTGCTGCCCTTATTTTTCAGGGCTCCATCGATAAATCGTAACTCAAGGCTACGGCCGACATGTGATGGATGTCTTTTGAATATTTATGAAAACGTGTCGTGTTAATGGAAACTGCCACAAACTTTTCTTGCCGTGTGTGTGTGTGTGAATGCCCCTGCTCGTGTCCTTCACACAGTGTGTCAGTGGACTCTGAGCAGCAGGACCTCAACCCTAACAGATGGTGCTTTCAGGTGCAGCAGCTGGACGTCCGTAAAGAGGCAGCCGTTAAAAGTCTGTCTCCGTCTGAGCGTCATATGCCTCCAACGTCGCTGGTGTTTCAGTGTGTGGGATGGTGACGCACCATTATGCCTATATTTTGAAACAATTTACATAATGCAGTCAAGCAAGTCTGTAATTGCTCGACTTAAAGAGCCTGTGACACGAGTGTCCCCCATCATCCAAACCCATCAATTTGAGTAAATATGGTCCCCTTGAAAACCGTTACTGAACTGATTTTGGATATTTGTACTTTGATAACCATTAATCTGCCCTTCAATGTTGACCATTTTCTGGATCTTCTCGGGGATTCTTCAAATCCCGCCAAATTACGTGTGACGTCATTGCGGGCACAGCGCTCCAGCTGCACCGTTCAGGATCCCAGCATCTGCATGTAAACGCACGATGGCGCACACAGCAGCAAGCTCAGACAGCGATGACAGTTTAATTTTGAACGTGTCTGAGAGCTCATATGAGGCTGAAGGATCGGTTTATGTTGTATCTGTTAGAAGTTTAGGAATTAGGTGCGTCAATATGGGCGATCATACGGTCATGTAGCCAGTGGTGGAATGGGACTAAAAATCATCCCGGGACTCTCGACCGGCCCACTTCGGTACCGCTAGTAAATTGTCAACGGGGGGAGTGGGGGATGTCAGGGGCGGCGGGTGCTGTAGATAGTAAATGTAAATATGTAAATATTTGTGTCACTGCATCCTGGTAAAATACAATATATAATGCAATGTCTGTGTCTTTGACATTAGCGCTGCCAGCCACCTGTGCCCTGTGCTACGAAGCCAGTTCAACAGACCCTGGATATGTTTGAGTAACAAACTAACAACAACAAACTAACAAACGAGATCTCGCTAAGCGGTCCTACGACGCTGGTTATCAACTCGGTAAATTAAGCCAGGGTTTCTCTCTCCAACTGAGAGCGCGTTCACGTCTAAGACACGAGTGGATCTGACTTTAATTACATTTGACTCGAGTGTTTCGTCAACATAATGTGTTGCTTAAAATAATACTTCTCTTCTGCATACAGTATGTGACACTGTAAGTGTTGCACGGCCAGATACGGCTGGAGAAGCTGACTGAGATAAGGAAATATATGATACATTATATGATCGATGATCTGATTGATGATGTAATATGAATGATAAGTGCGACACGTCGGCGTCTTCTCTGCATACGGCAGTTTAAACTGTATTTCCTTTATCCTGTAATATGACTTGAGAGATTTAAACTCCGCACACTGAGTTGATCTCTTTTCTATAGACGCCGGAGGCGGGCAGCGTCAGGTAAAAAAAGTTATTTAGCCTTCCCAAACCTGAGCCTCACGCGCTGCCTATGGGGGATGTGCTAGTGACTTATCCGACCGGCCCACTTCGGTACCGGCCCATCGGGATTCGTCCCGATGGCCAGTCCGCGACTGCACCCAGCCCACGTAAACTGTCAACGGGGGGAGCCTCGCTGCGGGGAAACGGTGGACCTGGTGTCCCGATCGGAGTGGGAATAATAATAATAATAATCCGTGCATTTTATCCATTAATTTCCCCAACATTGTGGTGAAAAAAACACACGTTTAATCCATGTTGGTGTACTACAACTACAAAAAGCATCGGTTTGTTTTCTCATCAGGAAATGCAGACCGGCTCAAACAAACGATTTTTAATCATCATCCTCACGATCATTTAATGTATCATATGTTCGCCGAATTGACATGAAAGCACTAATACATGTAGTTTCATCCACTTGAGTTTACAACTACAAAAATAATCGATTTGTTTTTATATCACATCCTACGGGAGGAAATTCAGTAGCTCTCACTACCGATTTGTAATCCTAATGTAATCATCATCTTCACCACGATCATTAATGTTTATGTTCGCCGAATTGACATGAAAGCACTGACAAATATGAATATACTGTCGTCAACTTCATTAAAACGTTATTAACGTGCCTAAACTCAGTAATTCACCATTTCTATGCATGACAACACACTTTGTCCGTGTTTGGCTCTCTCGCCGCACAGTGAAGCGTTCCCGCATTGACGTCACTTCCGGCTTCCCCCAAAACTTCAAAATGAGTCGAAGGAATTTCCCCGCGATGTTCGAAATTATTGATATTTAACGGAACGGTATCGCTTTTTCTTTTTTAAACTGACGGTTCGAGATTACTAGTAGCCCAATATTTCATTGCACAACAGTTGTTGGGATGCTGTCACAGGCTCTTTAAGTTCAATCGGTTTACGAATCCATTTTTATTTATATGGCCCAATATCATATAGGGTGCGCAAAAAAATGGATTCACATTCTATCTCTACCGATTCACATTTTTCAGTCTTGCCGTAGCGATGTTTTCCATTTTTTCTTTCTATGGCGTGAGCTCCGTAATGTCCCGCTAACATGGCACATAGACTTTATGCAGCATCCTCTTCACTCTGTCCGCCCTTCATGCCTCACAGGGCGGACTCCTGAGCTATTTTGAATCGAGAATCTTTTTGGATCGCGAATCAATTGTGAATCAAATCGTGACCCCCAAGAAATCGAATCGTGAGATTTCCTGAATCGTGCACCCCCTAATATCATAAACTACACTTTGTCTCAAGGAGCTTTACGGTGTGTACAGACAAACTTCTGTGTGCATAGATTTAGAAAAAAGGGGAGGGGGAGAGAAACTCCCTCTGGAGGCTTTGCAGGCCATTGACATGCACAGAAACCTATAGAACACACTGCAGTGCCTCTTTAATGAAAACAGCATATCGTCCCATTCTGTTGCAACACTCTTGTATTCATGTATTTTTTCTTTTAATGTTTATTTTATTATCTTTGCTTTTTAATTGCCTTGTGTTGAAAGGTGCTATATCCAATCCAATTTCATTTATACAGCACATTTAAGAACAGTTGACCAAAGCGCTCTACATCAATACATATGTATAAAACGCAGCATAAATACATTTAGACAAAAATAAACTAATGTAAAAGCACGAGACAATAAAACCGTACTTATAGCCACAGACTGAAAACCCTCATCCACGATGTAAACACATTTGAAAACACAACTAAATGGAAAACCCCAATTTAGAAAACAGAGTGATACGTCTTATACGTGGTCTGCAAAAGCACGGGAAGTAGGTCTTTAAACAAGATTTAAAAACAGGCAAAGTGGGAGCAAGTCTGATCAGTTGTATAAATAAACTTGTCTTGTACTGTTTGGACCCTAACTGGAGGGAACACGGGGATTGTAGGCTTTGCAGACCATTGACATGCACAGAAACCTATAGAATACACTACAATGCCTTTTAATGAATACAGCATATCCCTCCATTCTGTTGTAACACATTAACTCTTGTACTGTTTGGACCCTCACCATGTCTCTCTCTCTCCCCTCCCCCACAGCGGAGCCCCTCCCCCTCATGGACCTGTGCAGACGAGTAGCTCGAGTGGCTCTGGGCAGAGAGCGCATCCATCACATCGACACCCTCCCTCTGCCGCAGACGCTCAAGAACTACCTCCAGTACCAGTGACACACACACATACACACACACACACACACACACACACACACACAAGGAGACTGAGGCCCATTTGTTCTGATGGTAACAGCCTCCAGACTGAACTTAATCACAACCATCAGACATCTGCTGAGGATGAGGACGAAGACTACGAGCAGGAAGTGAAAGGCGGCGCTGAACGGGGATTTGTTTACAACAGTTGGGTTTCCTTTTTTTTCTTCCAGTTTTGAATGTTTTTAGGTTTTTTTTTCACCTCCTGGACATATGACTGGAGCAGCTGGTGAATGAAATGATGGAGAGTGAGCAATGAAAAGAAGATCCAGTCTCCGGATGGCCTTACGTGCCGTGGTGGTGGGTGACAGTTCCCCCCCCCCGACATCTGTCCCGCACAGACTCTGTTGAAGCCTTCTCGTAAACATGTTGGTATTTATATTTATGTTCCCAACAACACAGCAGGCTCTGTGGAGATGCAACAATCCCTCCAAGCCAAGGGGGAGGGAGGGAGGGAGAGAGGGAACATCCACACACACACACACACACACACACACACACACACACACACACACACACACACACACACACACACACACACACACACACACACACACACACACACACACACACACACACACACACACACACACACACACGTACACACACACACACGAAGTAATGAGATTTTTAAAAATGTTTTCTTCTTCTCCCATTCCATGGATGATGAGATGTGTCTGCGGGACACTCGCAGGTATATGTCGAAAAATGTGCCGCCATTGGAATCTTTTAAATGTGAATAAGAATAAACTCTGCTAAACTCACACTGCCTCGCTTCCTGTGCTCTTTGACTGAAACCTTAAGTCCAGGACACACCAAGCCGATTTCGGCCTTCGATAGATGTCTGGCCGTCGATGAGCGTCCTGTTGCCCTACTCGGATTGCGGTGTCCCGCACCGTCGTGTCTTTTCGGCCGTGCCGTCACCTTCCGCTCCCGATTGAACATGTTGAATCGGGAGCGGAGGCTGTCGGCAAAATAAATCACTCTGATTGGCCCTCCAGCTTAGCGAATCAGTGCATGAGAAGCGAAACGGAAGTGAGACACCAGTCCAAGTATGTCCCCTTTGGCTGATAACGCCAGTACCGCACTAAACATGTTTACGATTTTAAGTCGCAAGTGAAACAGTATATCATGTATATCACATGGTCTGTTCTTCTTCTCTCGGTGTATCACGCGGTCTGTCTTCCGGTTGTTGCCTCTTTTGAATGACGAATACACACTACCGCCGCCTGCTGGTAAGGAAAGGTATTGCCCATCACGCATGCGCAGTGCGTACGTGCTACTTGGCCGACGGCTGAAGTCTTTGCGGTGTGTTCCAGTACGACTTCTTGGCCATGAGACGTGAGGCGACACAACAGTCGGGTCCGTCGGGACGTGTTCTTTGGTGTCAGTTTGGTGTGTCCGGACCTTTTAGATGTTGATATAAAGTTTTGCCACCTTAAATGACCACTCGTTAAACCCCTCCCCTGAGAGGCGATTAGCCGAAAATAAGCCTTGAAGCCAATGACTCCTCCCTGTGATGAAGCAGTGTGTACACAGCAAGAGATATTCTGCATCCAAACCCAAACACACATTTAGTTGGAATAGTAAATCTGCCATTGTTATTATTAAAAAACGATGTGCGGAGCGACCACAGGGAGGTTGACAGAAGTAGCAGCAGTAACTACAGGGGGCTCAGTCAGCTGTCATTTTTATCTCCTAATTTAGTGCAAACATTTCATTTTGGTGTTTTTGGAAGTGTGACAGAACAAAGGGGACAGACAAAGCTGTGTGGAAATGTTCTACATTAACACAACATACTTTCTGATTTTAATATAGTCAGGACTCCAAAGGGGGGGGGGGGGGGCTATTATGCTCATTTGCCCAGGATAATGTGCAGCAAGGCTGGTATAATGACCCAGACGTGAAGCATCACAACTGTCCATGTCGTTTTACATTTTATTGTCCATGAACCAGTCTTTAAACTCTGCCAGAGCCCATACGATGCTCCGTGTTCCTGTTAGCTTACTTCTTGTCTGTCTTCTTCAGGTGATTAATCTGACGTCCAGAGCTCTTACGTTTAACCTCTTTCCTTCTGTTGTTCTTGTTCTCTGTTCTGTACTGAGGACAACGTTTCCTGCTCACCACAAATATAAAAAATAATATTGAACATGTATATCGCTGTGCTTTCTGACGGATGAAAACGAATGTGTGTTGTCCTCAGCTGACTCTAAATGTACACAACTTCTTTACTGCTGGTTGATATCACTGCACACATTGATCCTCCTTAGCAACAGTCATTTCTCTTTAGCAGCACTCTATTGTCTATTATACCAAATACCATATACCAAATCATGGCATCACATCACCCCAGTCCTCAAAGACCTCCACTGGCTTCCTGTCTCCCATCGCATCAACTACAAAGTTCTGGTCCTCACCTACAAAGCACTCCACCATCTCACAAACCTTCTCATTCCTTATCAACCCCCACGGTCCCTCCGATCCACCGCAGCCGGACTCCTATCCACTCCCACATCCGCACTCTGCAGCTTTGGGGACAGAGCCTTCTCAGTGGCAGCTCCTATGCTCTGGAATCCCCTCCCCCAAGATCTTCGTGACTCTGAGTCCCTCACAGTCTTTCAGTCCCGCCTCAAAACACATCTTTTCAACTCTGTCTACCCATAAGCCCCCCCCCCCTCTCAATCAACTTCCTCTTGACTGCCTTTTTATTTTTTTATTTTACTATACTTACTTGTTTGCCTGTCCTTGTTTGTCTACCCTCCCTCATACTGTAAAGCGTCTTTGAGTTGTGAAAAGCGCTATATAAGTAAAATGCATTATTATTATGGTCAAGCGACCTTGGGTCCCATGAAAGGTGCTATATAAATCTAAGCTATTATTATTATAGTTGAGAATTAACAACCTCTGAAATCTACGATTTGACCAATCAGAATCGAGTATTCACATAGCCGTGTAATAACTGGAGATAATACAACTGGTTGATCAAAAAGAACAATAGCTACATAAATAGATAATACAAAAGAATAGTAATGAATAAAAACCACCCTCTATATCTATCTATAATCCTTTATTTGTTTCCTGTCATTGAATAAAGTTGTTTTTTAGTTATTTTTTTCTCATGTGTGATAGTACCATGAGCCAGACCTATAGTCGGTGCATTATGGGTGAGTTTTCTTTCCAGTTGTTCTGTTTGTCTAATGGATGTGACTCAACGCTGATGTCAAAAACACTAACCCCATCAAGCCAGGTGTATATCAGTATGTAGTGTCTCTACTTTAAAGAGTCCTCTCCTGCTGATGTTCAGGTGTATATCAGTATGTAGTGTCTCTACTTTAAAGAGTCCTCTCCTGCTGATGTTCAGGTGTATATCAGTATGTAGTGTTTCTACTTTAAAGAGTCCTCTCCTGCTGATGTTCAGGTGTATATCAGTATGGAGTGTCTCTACTTTAAAGAGTCCTCTCCTGCTGATGTTCAGGTGTATATCAGTATGTAGTGTCTCTACTTTAAAGAGTCCTCTCCTGCTGATGTTCAGGTGTATATCAGTATGTAGTGTCTCTACTTTAAAGAGTCCTCTCCTGCTGATGTTCAGGTGTATATCAGTATGTAGTGTCTCTACATTAAAGAGTCCTCTCCTGCTGATGTTCAGGTGTATATCAGTATGTCTCTACTTTAAAGAGTCCTCTCCTGCTGATGTTCAGGTGTATATCAGTATGTAGTGTCTCTACTTTAAAGAGTCCTCTCCTGCTGATGTTCAGGTGTATATCAGTATGTAGTGTCTCTACTTTAAAGAGTCCTCTCCAGCTGATGTTCAGGTGTATATCAGTATGTAGTGCCTCTACTTTAAAGAGTCCTCTCCTACTGATGTTCAGGTGTATATCAGTATGTAGTGTCTCTACTTTAAAGAGTCCTCTCCTGCTGATGTTCAGGTGTATATCAGTATGTAGTGTCTCTACTTTAAAGAGTCCTCTCCTGCTGATGTTCAGGTGTATATCAGTATGTAGTGTCTCTGCTTTAAAGAGTCCTCTCCTGCTGATGTTCAGGTGTATATCAGTATGTAGTGTCTCTACTTTAAAGAGTCCTCTCCTGCTGATGTTCAGGTGTATATCAGTATGTCTCTACTTTAAAGAGTCCTCTCCTGCTGATGTTCAGGTGTATATCAGTATGTAGTGTCTCTACTTTAAAGAGTCCTCTCCTGCTGATGTTCAGGTGTATATCAGTATGTAGTGTCTCTACTTTAAAGAGTCCTCTCCTGCTGATGTTCAGGTGTATATCAGTATGTAGTGTCTCTACTTTAAAGAGTCCTCTCCTGCTGATGTTCAGGTGTATATCAGTATGTAGTGTCTCTACTTTAAAGAGTCCTCTCCTGCTGATGTTCAGGTGTATATCAGTATGTAGTGTCTCTACTTTAAAGAGTCCTCTCCTGCTGATGTTCAGGTGTATATCAGTATGTAGTGTCTCTACTTTAAAGAGTCCTCTCCTGCTGATATTCAGGTGTATATCAGTATGTAGTGTCTCTACTTTAAAGAGTCCTCTCCTGCTGATGTTCAGGTGTATATCAGTATGTAGTGTCTCTACTTTAAAGAGTCCTCTCCTGCTGATGTTCAGGTGTATATCAGTATGTAGTGTCTCTACTTTAAAGAGTCCTCCCCTGCTGATGTTCAGGTGTATATCAGTATGTAGTGTCTCTACTTTAAAGAGTCCTCTCCTGCTGATGTTCAGGTGTATATCAGTATGTAGTGTCTCTACTTTAAAGAGTCCTCTCCTGCTGATGTTCAGGTGTATATCAGTATGTAGTGTCTCTACTTTAAAGAGTCCTCTCCTGCTGATGTTCAAGTGCATATCAGTATGTAGTGTCTCTACTTTAAAGAGTCCTCTCCTGCTGATGTTCAGGTGTATATCAGTATGTAGTGTCTCTACTTTAAAGAGTCCTCTCCTGCTGATGTTCAGGTGTATATCAGTATGTAGTGTCTCTACTTTAAAGAGTCCTCTCCTGCTGATGTTCAGGTGTATATCAGTATGTAGTGTCTCTACTTTAAAGAGTCCTCTCCAGCTGATGTTCAGGTGTATATCAGTATGTAGTGTCTCTACTTTAAAGAGTCCTCTCCTGCTGATGTTCAGGTGTATATCAGTATGTAGTGTCTCTACTTTAAAGAGTCCTCTCCTGCTGATGTTCAGGTGTATATCAGTATGTAGTGTCTCTACTTTAAAGAGTCCTCTCCTGCTGATGTTCAGGTGTATATCAGTATGTAGTGTCTCTACTTTAAAGAGTCCTCTCCTGCTGATGTTCAGGTGTATATCAGTATGTAGTGTCTCTACTTTAAAGAGTCCTCTCCTGCTGATGTTCAGGTGTATATCAGTATGTAGTGTCTCTGCTTTAAAGAGTCCTCTCCTGCTGATGTTCAGGTGTATATCAGTATGTAGTGTCTCTACTTTAAAGAGTCCTCTCCTGCTGATGTTCAGGTGTATATCAGTATGTCTCTACTTTAAAGAGTCCTCTCCTGCTGATGTTCAGGTGTATATCAGTATGTAGTGTCTCTACTTTAAAGAGTCCTCTCCTGCTGATGTTCAGGTGTATATCAGTATGTAGTGTCTCTACTTTAAAGAGTCCTCTCCTGCTGATGTTCAGGTGTATATCAGTATGTAGTGTCTCTACTTTAAAGAGTCCTCTCCTGCTGATGTTCAGGTGTATATCAGTATGTAGTGTCTCTACTTTAAAGAGTCCTCTCCTGCTGATGTTCAGGTGTATATCAGTATGTAGTGTCTCTACTTTAAAGAGTCCTCTCCTGCTGATGTTCAGGTGTATATCAGTATGTAGTGTCTCTACTTTAAAGAGTCCTCTCCTGCTGATATTCAGGTGTATATCAGTATGTAGTGTCTCTACTTTAAAGAGTCCTCTCCTGCTGATGTTCAGGTGTATATCAGTATGTAGTGTCTCTACTTTAAAGAGTCCTCTCCTGCTGATGTTCAGGTGTATATCAGTATGTAGTGTCTCTACTTTAAAGAGTCCTCCCCTGCTGATGTTCAGGTGTATATCAGTATGTAGTGTCTCTACTTTAAAGAGTCCTCTCCTGCTGATGTTCAGGTGTATATCAGTATGTAGTGTCTCTACTTTAAAGAGTCCTCTCCTGCTGATGTTCAGGTGTATATCAGTATGTAGTGTCTCTACTTTAAAGAGTCCTCTCCTGCTGATGTTCAAGTGCATATCAGTATGTAGTGTCTCTACTTTAAAGAGTCCTCTCCTGCTGATGTTCAGGTGTATATCAGTATGTAGTGTCTCTACTTTAAAGAGTCCTCTCCTGCTGATGTTCAGGTGTATATCAGTATGTAGTGTCTCTACTTTAAAGAGTCCTCTCCTGCTGATGTTCAGGTGTATATCAGTATGTAGTGTCTCTACTTTAAAGAGTCCTCTCCAGCTGATGTTCAGGTGTATATCAGTATGTAGTGTCTCTACTTTAAAGAGTCCTCTCCTGCTGATGTTCAGGTGTATATCAGTATGTAGTGTCTCTACTTTAAAGAGTCCTCTCCTGCTGATGTTCAGGTGTATATCAGTATGTAGTGTCTCTACTTTAAAGAGTCCTCTCCTGCTGATGTTCAGGTGTATATCAGTATGTAGTGTCTCTACTTTAAAGAGTCCTCTCCTGCTGATGTTCAGGTGTATATCAGTATGTAGTGTCTCTACTTTAAAGAGTCCTCTCCTGCTGATGTTCAGGTGTATATCAGTAATTAGCATAGCCGCGGGAAGTCATTTTGCTCAGGGGGTGCTGCCAAAAGTGGGGAGGGGGGCCGCTTAAAAAAAATAAAAAACGCGGTGCCGGGCCCGGCTGACAGCGATACGAGCCACATAAATTGTTTGTTTGAACTGTTGGGCTTAATAAACCATTATAGACCTACATCACTTAGCAACAGCTGCACATGCTAACTATGGGTCTTACAAACCTACATAACATTACAAATAGACGAAAATATTAATAAAACTATGAATTCAATTTGAACTGATTGACAAGGCAAAACACTGCACAGCGGCAGCAGCATTAAAGGAAAATATCGTCTTACCTTGTGTTGGGGCTTCACAAAACTCCAAATGTAGCCTTCCTCTCTGGGGTGGCACTAATATAGAAATTGTATTCATTGGGATAAACCCCTTGAGATGCACCATCTCGTTTTCAAGGGGGTCCCGACAATAGCAACAACTTACAGACAGACATAAACAAAAAGACAAAATGCAAAACATGACACACAAGACAAACCACATACAGTCTGTTAAGTGAAATTCAAGCAATGCACACAATCAAGTTGAGACAGTCGAGCAAATCAGTTTCATCAATATCAGTTAGAACAAGTACAGACCAGTTGAAAGTGAGATGATAATGCATGTTTAAATAAACCCAATGATGACAGAGATCTAATAGCAGCAGGTAAAGTATTCCAGTCAGTTGGGGCTTTGAACATGAACGCTCTTCTGCCAATCCATTTCTTTGCAGAGGGGACAGAGAAATAAATCTGAACAGAATGTCTAACTTCATGAATTGGTGAGTAGGGTACGAAATACTGCTTTAAATAAGGGGGATAGTTAAGATAAATGCATTTAAATATCAGCTGAAGCCAATGCATGTGTCTTCTTACATTTAAAGAAGGCCATTTAAGTTGGTTATACATTGTGCAGTGATGTGTACGAAAAGGACAACCAAGAACAAATCTGCATAGTCTGTTGTAGGCTATGTTGAGTGGAGCAAGATCTGATTTATGTGCATTTTGGTAGACAACATCACAATAGTCCATAATCGGAAGAATAAATTGAGAAGCAATTCTCTTTCGGACACTGAGCGTAAAACAATTGTGAGAGCGGTGTAAAACAGCGATTCCGTAATTGACTTTTTGTATTACATGCTTTATATGTAGTTTAAATGAAAGTTCAGAGTCTAGCCATACACCAAGATATTTAAAGCTATCAACTTTATGCAGAGAAGTGCCATCCTTACATGTTATTACTACATTAGGTTTGGATTTTAACTTCTGCCTGGTACCAAAGACCATGGTATAAGATGTTGTTTTGTTAAGCAGTAGTTTATTGTGTGATAGCCAGTCCTGTAAGATATTAAATTCCGATTGGAGAGAGATCTGAATTTGTGAAAAATCTGATTTGGATGTATATATGACAGTGTCATCAGCATAAAGGTGAGTACAACAATTAATGAGACAAGAATGAAGACCCTCATTAGGAGCAGATACATCCACATTGTCCAAAATGTTACTATGGACATGCATCAAAGTCAGATGTGTCAGTCTCTTCTGTGTCATATTACTCTAGTTCAGTGGTTCTCGAACTTTTTCTGTCAAAAAAAAAAGTCGGGCCCCCCCCAACACAAATAGTCAGGCTCAGTGGCGGCGCCAGAGATTTATTTTGGGGGTGCTGTGGGGTAGCTTGACGTTTCATAGAGGGTGCTCAAACATTTAGGGTTTCCCATTGATGTACCGGTCGCTACAGTGGAATGTTCTACTGCAACACTCGCCACGCATATACACAACGTACCCACAACTGTTACAATGAAGGCTCGATAATCAGCTCACGGCATATTGAAGTTAAATGCATCAATCTGGTGCACTTTGAGAGTAAAATGAAGAGATCTATGGATACATCTCTCAACACCCATTTGAAACAGAATTGTAAACAGAATTACTATTTCTTTATGGATATTTTACAAATCACTCCCCTTTTAAACTTTATTCTTGTTTTACTGTCATATAGTATTTCATACCTGTTTTTAATTGATTCTCTTATTTTTTTATAACTATAATGATCATATAAACGTGTGCCTCGGAAATAATTGTTTACATTAATGGTGACCACAACGTTTGAGACCCACTGAGATAACACTGAGAGTCCTTTAGCTCACTGAGTCTCTCAGTCTGACAGGAGAGGACTCTCCTCCACTTTGTTGTTGAAAAAACTCCTTATATCCGTTAGCGTAGCTCGCTAGCACCAGAAGCTAACAACAACAATCTCCGGTACCGGTGGGCTCTCTCTCTCTCGCTCGCGCACACACAAAATGGATCGTTTCACACACACACACAGAGCCGAGCTTTAATGAAACGCAGAGACCCAGACGTAATAGTACTGTATCATATTATTTTCAATCAATAATTTTTCAAAATGATTTTTTTATTTATTTTTTTTAATAACCATTTTTCCCCCTGGTCTTTTCCCCCCCTGTCATGCCTCTGCGCCAACCTGGGGGGGCGCGCCCCCCACTTTGAGAACCACTGCTCTAGTTGTAGAGGTGGTGGGCTGAGGAGTAGCTGGTGGTCCACTCTTTTTATTGGGTTGTTTGTTGGAAAAAAAATCCAAAATCCTTTTTTGCGCCATTCTAGAAAGTCGTCACTCTGCAGTGTGTGTGTCGGGTCAATTACGTCACTCTCCCACGACCTACGACCTAGATGACTCTGATTTTATTTGGAAAATAAATTCAAGCCATCTGATATATACAAATATATACTATGACTATTATATGCTACTGTATACAGCTAATTTTATTTTAAGTAAAATCATAACTATTTTATGTAGTTTAATCATTTTTATTTAGGTGGTCACTCAGTTTTTCAAATGCAAGGCAAGGCAAGGCAAGGCAAGTTTATTTATATAGCACTTTTCAACACAAGGCCATTCAAAGTGCTTTACAAAAAATGAAAGAGATTAAGAAAATGGCATTTAAAATCAGTCAAATGTACACCACTCGCTGCACCCCCAGCACCCCCAGCACCCCTACTTCCCACGGCTATGGTACTTAGTGTCTCTACTGTGACATGTGTCCAAGCTCTAATGTTCAAAAAGCTCTTTATTGTTCTCATACTGCCTGTGCTGCAGCACCTCTTTTCACCCTCTGTCTGAAACCAGAGCCCAGTCTGCTCTGATTGGTTAGCTGGCCGGCTCTGTTGTGATTGGTCAACCAGCTTAGAGATGTCCCGCCCCTTAGCCTATCACGTACAATGTGTTGGAGCGCTAGCCAATAGGATTATGAGTGTTACATAGTGATGTCACTTCAGGAGGTAAACAAAGGTGTGGGAGAGAAACTACCTCTGGCAGGAATTTTGGATTTAGCCCTTGCAGACCATTTACATGCACTGAAACCTATATCAAACACTAATGGAAATGTAACACCACAAAAAGCATAACAGGGCCTCTTTAATCCTGCTCTTAAACGTGGAGATGGTCTCTGCCTCCTGAACACAAACCTAAAGGCTGATCCAGATTCAGATCACCGGCTCCTGTTCCTTATCAAAACAAACTGAACGGTAGAAGACGGTGAAGAACACGTCGCTCCAGAGAGATCGCTCTGCTCTAACTGGTTACTGAACACCACTGAAGTAAGGAGTTTGATCTGAGAGTGACTTGGCTTTGCTGCGTCCATATCTAACACCTTGTGCTCCGTCACTTCAATTCATCTCTCCGCCTCTTTTCCTCCTCTCCTCTCCTCCTTTCCTTTGTGTCTCCCCTCTTCCCTTCCTCATATAGAGCTTTATGTTCTGCCTCAGCTGCTTTGAGAGTAAACCTTGTGTTTCGGCTCTGAGCAGAATATGAGATTGTCCGTCACACCCTCCATATGAACATGTGATACATATGCATGTATGGAGAGTGGCAGAGTGAGAGATGGATGGTTGGAGGAATGGAGGCCGGCCGGCTGTCTGCTTCAGAGACGGCCGTATATATCATTTATGGAGGGAAACTCCTGCTCGGTAAGTCGTGTAAAAGCTCACATTCCACATTTCTCCCCGGCTCCGGCTCGGAGAGATTTTCTTCCTCAAAGTTTCTTTGATGTACTTGAGGAATTTGTGCACAGTCACAGATAAGGGTGTGACTCGGCTGCATTCATGTGCAAAATATGTTCAGCGTCAAAGGTGCATCTGTTCCGGTTTTTGGGGTTATATTTTAGGAGTTGCCAAAAAAAGGGTTTTAGAAGAAGACTCAAAATGGCATTTGGACTATATATATATATGTATCACAACTTTAAAAGATCTGTTTTCCATGACAATGCTAGCTAAACTTAAAGGGGACCTATCATGCAAAATGCACTTTTTGATGTATTTTATACATAAATATGTGTCCCCGGTGCGTCGGGCGGATACAGATTCGAGCGGATACAGATTCCATCCGAACTGACGTCAAATCGGCGGCGGATCCACAGAAAGTTGCTATCAGAAACAATGCCTGATGTGTTTCGGACGAAATCTCGTATTTGTTTACATTAGCAGCTTCCCCCCCCCCCCCCATCTATGTATATACTCGCATTTTAGACTCTGTTACTAACTGTATATCTGTAGACTTGGTATGTCTTAAATGTCCGGTTAGGATGTATTGGAACGAAATCTAAAATGAAAATTGTAAATAAGCAATCTGTATGTAAAAAACCCACCTGTATGTAAATTGTAAATAAGCCATCTGTATGTCAAATATGTCTTATATGTCTTAAATGACATGATGAATTGGAAATGGGGGACCCTGATGTAAACAAGACGAAAGTCTTTCTCTGGTCTGCATCCCCTTAACAATTGTATGTTTTGAGCTGTACTGTACTGTACCCAATATACAAGCTGTTAATACACTTTTCAATCAATCAATCAATCAAGCCTCGCTAACACTCAGAGCTAACCTGTACTGGAGAGCACATGTGTTTAAAAAAGCAGGAAATAAAGAAAGGAACTCAACTTGTGATAAACCCGCAAGAGAAAAATCATTTGAACTCCATACTGTTTCAGAAATAATCCTTGATGTGGTTTAGAACAGGATGGCGTTTTATCAAAGCAGAATTTAACTTTATCTCCGGTAGAATTCTGATCAGGCATTAGCTCCGCCTCCCCTTTTTATTTTTGTCAAGCTAAGGACCCAAAATCCGCGTTAATCCAACAGGGCTGCAAAATAGGGTTATGAGCAGTATGAGGCATGGCTACAATGGGGGTTCTGTTTGGTATCTTAAGCAAAAAACTTCACAGACATGTTTTGTATAGGTATGGCCCTACAATATATGTTTCCAATATAGCATAATAGGTCCAATTTAAACTATGGATGCTACTTCTTCAAATCTTTATTATTTTAGATGTTTACTAGGTACCTTCTTGCACTATTTTTTACTTGTATTTTATTATATATGTTGCATCATTGGAGGAGCCGTTGACCTAAGATGTCATTTCTACACAGTAGCTTATATGACAATAAAACCTTTGAATCTTGATACGTTATAATCAGTACTCAAATTGTAAAAAAAAATCAGGGGGGATGGTGGATTTTATCATATGGGGACATAATTTGTGCTGATAACCCGCAGAGGGTGGGAGACCAACCAGCATAAAGATAATTATTATACTCCTAAAACAACATGCATGTTATGGATGTTCAGATACTCCTTTCATTGCTCTTGACCAAGGCACCTCAGAATTAGAGTCGGTCCCCGGGCTGCCATGGCACCACCACCATTTGTATCGTAATTCATTAAATCATTATGTAAATTCTTCATGAAAAATGTGAGGAAGAAAATTAGAAAAATATTGATCCGTCATTATTTTATTGCAGTTCAAATACAAATATTTTATGTTAACATTCCCAATGCTACTTTTTTTAACAGGGCATTAAGTGCAAATTGAAATTGTTTACAAAATATGAAAATATATTAAAAGATTATACAGATAATACAAAATAGGACCAATGTTGTCAATGGCTGCCTACTCCACTCTCTCCCCATCTCATAGAGGTTTCCAAAGATTTTCATAATCATGCTTTTTGGTCTCAATTTTTCTGGCTCTTGCTTTTGGATTGTTAGCTAAGCAATGGCTTTGAAGCCAAGTCTTGACATATACCTCTGGTTTGAACTTGTTCAGTGGATGGCCAACACACTTGATGAAAAGCAAGGCTGACATGCTTTTTACCTCTAGGGAGCTTCTAGTTGTGGTTAAAATGTTCATCTGACTAAACCCACGTTCACACTCAGCTGTGGAGATGACCAGAGTGTTCACTGCTTGAAGGAGGGGTTTCAGCTCTTCTGGTGCTGGTGGTATCATTTCATCAACAGTTTTGAGTCTGACCAGCTAGCTAACACGAGAGAAAAACGTAGCTAAACTCCAAACTAAGTTGTTAATGCTGCTTATGTCCATAGATTCCACCTTTGGTGACTAAAGTAATGAGTAATGACTAAGATTACTGACTCTTGACTTACCTGAAATGTTATTTTTAGTATTTTTAAATATGAAGTCCCTCAGATCGTGTTGTCCTCCTGGTTGCTTGGCCATTGTGATGACCGTTACCTGCGCTTCTGGCATCGATCAAACAGGCTCATCACGGCGCTCTGGCGCCCTCTAGGGCACTCGCATAGTATAGCGTCAGTGACTTGGTAAAAATGTCATTGCGTGTGTGCGTGCTCCCTCGCCCACAGTATTTTACTCAAAATGCGCAAAATTAATGTTGAAATAGCAGTAATACCAGTGCCCCGTTCATTGATAAAATTACATAAGGGATGGAAAGGGGGAATGGCAGTTTTAGAAGGGGGATGATTTTGACCGTTTTTATTTCAGGGGGGATGCCATCCCCCCTCATCCCCCCTCAACTCGAATACTGGTTATGATAGATAATGCTGTATTTCCATATTTACTTAACGGAGCTTTTTCACTTGACTGTCTTGATTTTCTGTCCTGTCCTTAGTTTCCCTGTTTTATTTTTTAAATACATTTTCTCCCTGTGTCTTTTCTTGTTTTACTTCCTGTCTTTTTGTTTCCCACCTTTGTGATTGTCTCATTGTGTTCACCTGCTGCCCTCTCCAGCTGTGTATTTTCTTGTGTGTATACATGTCTGTCGTTCATTGTGTTCTTTGTCAGTTCGTCATCTGTTTCCTTGATGTGATTTCAGTCTGTCGTAGTTCCTGATTTCCTGTCCTCGTCTTAGTCTGGATTTTCCTCATTTGCCCTCCTGTGTTCTCCAAGTCTTCCCAGTTTGATCCTCGTTTTGTTTTGCTACTGTCCTACTTTTTTCACTTTAGGCGCTTTCACAAGTACTTTTTCCAGGAATAGTCCCCGGAACTTTTCCCTTGGAACTATCTAGTAAATCGCGTTCACACCGGAATAAGTTCCCTGAGGGAAGATTACGGAAATGAAGCTGCTGACATCACTTCTTCTTCTTCTGCTTTGGGTTTACTGGCAGGCCGCAAACAACTTCACGGCGTATACTGCCACCCCCGGACTCCGGGACTTCGGGTGGCAGTAAATCGCCTCCCGGGTAAATCGCCAGAACGCCGACACCTCCTCATCACTCGACCGATCCCACGTTTTATTGTGTGTTGCCATAAGGTAGTCTCTCTGCATTTCTGCGCTGGGCTAATGCTAATGCTAATAATGCTAATGCGAGGAAATAAAATGGCGGCTTCACAAACACTTTTCAGAGTTTTACGGGGCGTGGTTTGCAATCGGCCCAGCCAATCAGAAATTCCTTTTTCTACCCAGGAAAGTCCCTGCTCTCTAGCAGGCACTAAAAAGGGGTGGAAAGGTTCCCGAAAAAGATTTATATTTTTGGTGTGAACGCAACATCCCAGGAACTATCGGAACTATTTCTGGGAAAAGTATGGGGAAAGTACTCCGGTGTGAAAGCGCCTCTTGCATGCTGCTTCAGTTCTTTAGTTTTTGTACCAGCTTTAATTCAATTAAGCTCGCTTTTGTTTATACTTTAACAGCTGCCTCCCTTCTTTTATTCTGCATTTGGTTCCTGATTTCCTTCGTGACACTTTCTTCCTATTTTAACAACATTAAGTAGCTTTTAACCAAGACTATTACTCTAATCGTTTCAGCACTAAATGAAATATTTCTACATATTTCTTAGACTCAATGACAGCACACTCAAGTGAGATATCTGAAAACGTGTTATGCCACCTGAACAGGAAGTTCCCCAACTAGAACAAATCACTAAAAGTTGGAGGAAAAGGTATGTTAGGGTAAAGAGGAAGAGCACTGGTACTGTCAGTGGCCTGGAGTGGAAAAGGAATTAACATAAGGTGTAAGAAGTGATACAATAAGGGCTATTTTCAGCTGCATCATGTACTTTGGCAACATTGCGTGGAGATAACATTACGACACAGATGTGTAAGAAAGCTTCAGAGATTTTAAAAATAAAACCCGGAGAGGCACAAACCCAATCTTCAAGGCTGTTTATGTTTTGTAAACAGAAGCTTAATGAGCATAGACGTTCCAAACACCGGCTCCTAATTCCAGCAGCAAGTGTGTGAAGGTATGCATGAGTCACACACACACACACACACACACACACACACACACACACACACACACACACACACACACACACACACACACACACACACACACACACACACACACACACACACACACACACACACAGTAGGGGAACTCAGCGTGAGGCCAAATAAAAACAGTACGGAGCTTTTTTTTTATCCATCCTTCATCTTTTATCCGTCTCTATCTCCCTCCGAACATCTTCAGTTTAGTTGTATTTTTTCTGTGGAACAAAAGAAGTGTCACTCTAATGGATGATTTTTACTTGAGTGAGGCACACAAAGTGTGGCTGTTGAATGTTCTCCCTCGGACCTCCTGCCTGCCACGTCAAGGCAAGGCAAGGCAAGGCATATAGCACTTTTCAACACAAGGCAATTCAAAGTGCTTTACAAAAAATGAAAGACATTAAGAAAAAGGCATTTAAAATCAGTCATTAAAAAGAAAAGCTAATAAAAGAAACATTAAAAGAAAAAATACATAGATAAAAGTTTCAGTGCAGTCTAAGATATGAATAGTTCAATTAAACATTAAAAGAAAAAAGTACATGGATAAAAGTTACAGTGCAGTCTAAGATATGAATAGTTCAATTAAAAGCAGCGACAAAAAGAAAAGTCTTCAGCCTGGATTTAAAAGTAGTCAGAGTTGCAGCGGACCTGCAGGTTTCTGGGAGTTTGTTCCAGATATTTGGAGCATAATAACTGAACGCTGCTTCTCCATGTTTAGTTCTGACTCTGGGGACCTGAGAGATCTGGATGGTTCATAATTTAGCAGGAGGTCAGAAATGTATTTTGGGCCTAAACCATTCAGTGCTTTATAAACCAGCAGCAGTATTTTGAAATCTATTCTTTGACACGCAGGAAGCCAGTGTAAAGACTTCAGAACAGGAGTGATGTGATCCACTTTCTTAGTGTTAGTGAGGACTCGAGCAGCGGCGTTCTGAATCAGCTGCAGCTTCCTAATAGATTTTTTAGTGAGACCTGTGAAGACACCATTGGAGTAGTCAAGTCTACTGAAGATAAAAGCATGGACACGTTTTTCCAAATCCTGCTGTGACATTAGTCTTTTAATCCTAGATATGTTCTTTAGGTGATAGTAGGCTGATTTAGTAACTGTTTTAATGTGACTGTTGAAACTCAGGTCAGAGTCCATGACTACACCTAGATTTCTGGCTTTATCTGTTGTTTTGAACATTGCACACTGAAGCTCAGCGCTAACTTTTATACGTTCTGACTTGGCTCCAAAAACCATTACCTCAGTTTTATCTTTGTTTAATTGGAGAAAGTTCTGACACATCCAGTCATTGATTTGTTCAATGCACTTACTCAGTGTTTGAATTAGAGCATCGTCTCCTGGTGAAATTGTTACGTAAATGTGTGTGTCATCTGCATAGCTATGGTAACTTATTTTGTTGTTCTTCATTATCTGAGCCAGTGGTAGCATGTAGATGTTAAAGAGAAGAGGCCCCAAGATGGAGCCTTGAGGTACCCCACATGTCATATTCGTCAACTCAGATGTGTATTTACCTATAGAAACAAAGTTGTTTCTGTCCTTTAAGTAGGATTCAAACCAATTTAGAACTGTTTCCGAAAGTCCCACCCAGTTTTCCAGTCGGTCTAGTAATATGCTGTGGTCAACAGTGTCAAACGCAGCACTGAGATCTAATAATACTAACACTGAAGTTCTGCCACTGTCTGTTTTTAAGTGGATGTCATTAAAGACCTTTACAAGAGCAGTCTCAGTGCTGTGGTTTGGACGAAAGCCTGACTGGAACACATCAAAACAGTTATTTAAATGCAAGAAATTACTCAACTGTTGAAAAACAACTTTTTCAATGATTTTACCTAGAAATGGGAGGTTTGATATGGGCCTGTAATTGTTCATTACTGAAGCATCTAGATTATTCTTTTTTAAGAGCGGTTTAATGACTGCAGTTTTCAGGGCCTGTGGAAAAATACCTGAGTGAAGATATTTGTTTACTATATGAAGTAGATCTGAGGCCATGCAACGAAAAACATCTTTGAAATATCCTGTTGGAATAATATCAAGGCAGCAAGAGGAGGATTTCAGAAGTTGAATAATGTCCTCTAGGTTTTTATCATTAATCTGATGGAATTGTGTCATGGTGTTTGAATTGATGTTAAGTGGACACAGAGACAACACATTTGCTGTTCCTGATGCAGAGGCACTGACTGCTTGTCTGATTTTCTGAATGTTGTCAGTGAAAAAGGCAAAATCATTGCACGCCCTGGTGGATAGAAATTCAGAGACTACTGACACTGGGGGGTTAGTTAATCTGTCGATGGTAGCAAACAAGGCACGTGCGTTGTTTTTGTTTTTGGTAATGATGTCAGAGAAGAACGATTGTCGTGCGTTTTTCAATTCCAAATTGTAAAGGCCAAGTCTCTCTTTATAGATTTCAAAGTGAACCTGGAGATTTGTTTTTCGCCACCTGCGTTCAGCTTTTCGACATTCTCTTTTTTCTGTTTTCACGGTCATGGCTTTTCTCCATGGAGATATTTTCTTGCCAGACACTTCCTTTACCTTAGTTGGAGCAATGGCATCTATAACATTTTTAATTTTTGAATTAAAATGATTTACTAGCTCATTTACTGAGATGTTAGCAGGGGCAAGTGTGGAAGAAAAATTCTGAGTAAACATTTCCCTAGTATTTTCAGTTAAATATCGCTTTGTGGTTACCTCTTTTTGAACATTTTTGTGAACAGAAATAGAGCTCTCAAAGAAAACACAGGAATGGTCAGAGAGTGCAACATCAGTCACCACAACCTTAGAGATATTCAGACCCTTTGAGATAATTAAGTCCAGAGTGTGCCCCTTATTGTGCGTGGGCTCCGTCACATGCTGAGTCAGTCCATAGCTATCAAGAACACAAAACCGTTCTTTAGCCCCTCTGTCCTGGGGGTTGTCAACATGGATGTTAAAATCACCAACAATGACTAGACGGTCAAAGTCAATCCACACTATAGACAGCAGTTCAGTAAAGTCATCAAAAAAGCTTGCACAGTATTTGGGTGGTCTATAGATATTTAGGAACAGAGCTCGAGAGGAGCATTTCAGCTGAAGGGCCACATATTCAAAAGAATCAAAGTTTCCATACGATGTCTTCCTGCATTGAAGGGAATCATTGAACAGAATAGCAACTCCACCCCCTTTCTTATGCATTCTTTCCTGACTCATAAAACTAAAGTTGGGAGGGGTTGATTCGATAAGAACAGCTGCACTGTTATTTTGTTCAATCCAAGTTTCTGTTAAAAACATAAAATCGAGATTGTGCTCAGTGATAAAATCATTGATTAAAAATGTTTTTCCTGCCAAAGACCTGACATTTAATAAAGCTAGTTTAAGTTTGTTAAACACACTATCAGTCATGTTTTTTGTAACAAGCTGTGGCTGACATGGAATCACTGCTAAATTAGATAAACTCACACAAACGTTTGAGCGCTTCCTGTATCTAAGATGATTCACCGCTCTTAATCTATTACCTATCAACACAGATATCGGCAAAGCTACAGGCAGGCAGGGCCCCGACATGTCCTGGAAAGAGTTGAGAGTGCCATACGCCCTTGAGCCTGGACCCAGCAAATATCAGTTTGCAGCGTTTAGTACACACACATCCTTATCAGGCTTCGGAGACTGCAGATGCCCTCTCGAAGGGAGGGGAGGCGGCCGACGCAGGCACGGTGATGGAGACGTGGGAGATGGTGCGGGGGTAGAGGACATGCTGCCTGGGGGGGGAGGTGGTTGACGCAGGCACGGTGATGAAGACGGGGGAGATGGTGCGCGTCTCCGCGGTGATTTTGGTGGGCGTCGTTGAGGAGCGGGGGTAAAGGACATGGTGCCAGCCCTGCGTATCGCCTTCGTTTGGTCTTTGAACTCCAGGAAGGAATCGGTGCCAACCCTCTGTATCTCCTTTGTGTGTTCATCGATCTCCAGGAGGGTGGGCGAGGGTAAAAGGGTGAACGGAGTATCCTCAAAGGCGTTGACAGGGGGGGGGGGGGCAGTGGAGACTCCTCCATGTGTCTCCCATAATCAGAACATTCCTCAGGCGGGTGCAGTGATAATTCTTCAGGGTTTTCTGCGTGATGTGTTGTGTCTTTCTCCTGTTTTGATTCCTCTTGCCGCTTGTTCTTGGCAGAGGGAACAGATTGATGACGCAGGCAGTTGAATATGTTAGAGATAAACAATTTCACTCCTGACTTGTTCAGGCAAACTCCATTTGCCTTGAAAAGATGTCTGCGATCCCAGAAAAAGTTAAAATTGTCAATAAAATGGACAGAATGGTCAGTACAGGCCGTTGAAAGCCAGGTATTCAGTGCAAACAATCTGCTGAATCTCTCCACTCCTCTTCTGACTGGCGGTAGAGGGCCACTGATGAACACCTCTGCATTTAGAGAGCTGGCAGTTTCCAACAAACATTTAAAGTCTTCTTTCAGCACTTCTGACTGTTGTTTCACTACATCATTTGTTCCAATGTGTCGTACCACATTCTTCACAGTCGGATGTTCAGCCCCAATATGCAGGATCTTCTCAGCCAAGTCAGAGACCACATCCTTGGGAAAACAGAGTACTTTGGTGTTGTTCTTATTACACAGACCTTTTACATCTCTTACAGCAGAGTCACCCACAATCAGAGTTTCAGGCCCAGTCGTTAGCTTTCCCTCTAGCCTTTTACTTTTGGAGTAGCTATTGGTCCTTACCCTGCTGCGTGAAGAGGACAGGTTATCCAGGTCATCAGATCTCCGGTTCTCGGTCAGCGGAGCGTATCTGTTCTGGATTGGCACACTTGGTGATTTAGGAGGATTTTTTGTAGTTCTCCCTGTAGCAGCTGTCCACTGCTGTTTCCTAGTATGAATAGGGGTTGAAGAGGCGCTCTTCCTGGGTGATAACAATGCAGGCCAGCCGGTCGCATCACAGATTTGAGAGCGCTGGGCTCTGCCTGTTATCCGTCCTCCCAAATCCCATGGAAATGATTTACTCTTAGGCTTTGCACCCAGAGAGTTCCAGGGAGGACTACCACTTGTAGATTTATTACCCGGTACACAGCCCTCCTGTTCCTTGGAATCCTTGTAGCTGCTAACTAGCTGTGAGTTAGCATACCCTTCTCCATTATTTTGCAACACTGGTAAAGTGGTGTCATTCCCATGACATAGTCCATTCACTTCCACGTTAACTTCCAACCGTTGCATTTTCATTTCCAACACAGCTATCTTCTGTATAAGTTTCTGGAAGTCATCTGTAGAGAACGGAGGCATTTTGCTACCAACTAGCTTAAGCTAAATAGCATGCAGTAGCCTACCAGGCTTTAGCTGTTGCTAGGCCACGCTACTGTAAGACTGAGGTCGTCGTACAAATGTTGAAATATGGCTGAAACCCTCCGTCTATTTACGAAGATGAACTGTCCCAGTGATAAGTTAATGTCCAGGAGCTGCTGCTCGAAGTTTTCAGAGAATAAGAA
>NW_022992137.1:0-48439 GCF_902827175.1 Gymnodraco acuticeps | reverse complement strand
GAGACATGAAGAAGAGGGGACACATGTTGATTTAGAAGGAGACATGGAGAAGAGGGGGACACATGTTGATGTAGAAGAGACATTAGAAGAGACATGGAAGTGAGAGCTGACACGTGGGACACATGTGAGGTAGAAGAGAACATGCAAGAAGAGGGGCACCATGTCTGAGTAGAAGAGACATGAAGAAGAGGGGAACATGTTGATGTAGAAGAGACGTGAAGAAGAGGGGACACATGCTGATGTAGAAGAGACATGAAGAAGAGGGGACACATGTGATGTATGAAGAGACATGAAGAAGAGGGGACACATGTCTGATGAAGAGACATGAAGAAGAGGGGACACATGTTGATGTAGAAGAGACATGAAGAAGAGGGGGACACATGTTGATGTAGAAGAGACATGAAGAAGAGGGGACACATGTTGATGTAGAAGAGACATGGAAGAAGACGGGGGGGGACACATGTTGATGTAGAAGAAGACATGAAGAAGAGGGGGACACATGTTTGATGTAGAAGAGACATGAAGAAGAGGGGTGACACATGTTGATGTAGGAGAAGAGACATGAAAGAAGAGGGGACACATGTTGATGTAGAGAGACATGAAGAAGAGGGGACACATTGTTGATGTAGAAGAGACATGAAGAAGAGGGGACACATGTTGATGATAGCAGAGACATGAAGAAGAGGGGACACATGTTGATGTAGAAGAGACATGAAGAAGAGGGGACACATGTTGATGTAGAAGAGACATGAAGAAGAGGGGAACATGTTGATGAGAAGAGACATGAAGAAAGAGGGGACACATGTTGATGTAGAAGAGACATGAAGAAGAGGGGACACATGTTGATGTAGAAGAGACATGAGGAAGAGGGGACACATGTGATGTAGAAGAGACATGAAGAAGAGGGGACACATGTTGATGTAGAAGAGACATGAAGAAGAGGGGACACATGTGATGTAGAAGAGACATGAAAGAAGAGGGGACACATGTTGATGTAGGAAGAGACATGAAGAAGAGGGAGACACATGTTGATGTAGAAGAGACATGAAGAAGAGGGGACACATGTTGATGTAGAAGAGACATGAAGAAGAGGGGACACATGTTGATGTAGAAGAGACATGAAGAAGAGGGGACACATGTTGATGTAGAGAGACATGAAGAAGAGGGACACATGTTGATGTAGAAGAGACATGAAGAAGTGGATTTTGTATAATAAGTGAGCAAGATGTACGTCCATTGGTTGCATTAGAAATGACGTAAAGGTGTTAATTCATAATAATGACCTGTAGGGGGGTGCTGTGTTTCCGTCAGAGGAGAAGAGGAAGAGGCGGGGGGGGTCTAATGATCCTGGAACAAAAAAGGAATTTAAAAAAAAGGTAGATTTAATAATGAATTCAAGAAAAACTCATATACTCAACAACAGAAAACGAGAAAAGGTAATTTCCCGACGTCCCTGAACACCTCACCTGGATCTCCCGCCTCCTGCTCGATGATGTCAGAGGCGATGGTGTCACGTGTGGGGGTGGGGCTTATGATGATAGTTAGGTTTTGATTGGTCAGGGTCTCCTCCTCGCTGCAGAGGCTCCACCTCCTGACTCCGCCCAGTGACATCACAGCGGGGGGCGTGGCTCCACCAAGTGACACCACATCAGGGGGCGTGGCTCCGCCCAGTGACATCATAGCGGGGGGCGTGGCCAACTCCTGCGGGCTGGTCCGAAAAAACAAAACTATTTTTAGGCATATATTATGGCTCTCAGATATATACAAATATATAAAAAACATGTCTACGATGTGTTTTGCTCAAAATACCAAACAGATCATGACTTTTAGACATTCTTCATATCATAGCCCTGTCTCTAAAGTGCTGATTCTGGGTCCTTAGCTTGAAAAAAAACAACAAACCACATCAAGGATTCTCTCTGAAACAGGATGGAGCTCAAACTCTTTCTCAGGTTTACCACAAGGTGACTTCCTTTTGATTTCCTGCTTCTTCACACACTCTCTCTCCAGTACAGGTTAGCTCTGAGTGTTAGCATGCTAATGTAAACACAGACCATATTACTTCCAGAACACGTCTCTTTGTTTCTGACAGCAACGCTTCTGATTGGCCCGTGGGGGTAAAGCCCGCCCACATTTGAGTAATGTGGTCATGACGCAGCAAATCTGGATCAGCTCCGTTGTTCCCCGTTTTTAGAGACGTGGGTACGGAGGAGAAGAGAGAGGGGTTTATTTCTGACACTTTGAGAGTCTCCTGACACACCGGACACACACCGGACACACACCGGACACACACCGGACACACACCGGAGACACACCGGGGACACACCGGGGACACACCGGAGAAACACCGGGGACACACCGGAGAAACACCGGGGACACACGCCGGGGACACACCGGGGACACACGGACACACCGGGGACACACCGGAGACACACCGTGGACACACAGGGGACACACCGGGGACGCACCGGGGACACACCGGGACACACGGTGATGTAGAGAAGACATCGAAAAGTGCATTTTGCATGATAAGAGAGCTTTAAAATAAACAACAAGTCGACAAATAAAAGTAGACATTTTATAATATTCGACCAGCGTTTTTCTCTAAATATTTAAACAATATTTTGATTAAAATTAATACGAATGCACAGATCCTTATTGGGGTTACCTGCAGGTCTGGTCCTGGTCACTGCTCTGGAGGTCCAGGTTCTCCTTCTCCTCAGAGGCGGGGTCTTGGCCCTTTTTGGCCCTGGAGCTGGCCGTGGTCCCTAAGTATCCGAGCCGTGGCACCCCCTGCTGGGCAGCCGAGCCCAGGCTGAGGTTGAGAGTCCTGGAGGTGACGTCTGAAGAAGGAGAAGAAGTCTCAGGTAAAGGTGAGAAAGGTGAGACCCCACTGTGAGACTGTTTAGATCGGATTATGTTTTCAGAGATCAATGATCCGTTTTGGTGTTTCTGAAAAACATGTGGAAAATGTTTTAACAAAAAAAAGTCCGTAAAAAAAGTGTCAAAAAGTTTTAAAACAAAATGCTGTAAAATATGTGAACATTTAAAAATTACAGGTAAGATACAAAAAGTGAGACCCCACTGTGAGACTGTTAAGATGGATTTCTAGTGTTCTGGGAAAAATAAGCGAAAAAATATATTAAAGTTTCAATTTGTTTAAATAAAATATGTGAAAACTTCAGTGAAATAAGTAAGAAATTAGATATAATTTCAGGTAGAGGCGAAAAAGGTGAGACCCCCCCACTGTGAGTGAGTGACCGTTTAGAATACGTGATCACATTGTGAAACACCAACAAGGACTAATGAGAGTTATATTGACGAGTAAACACCACACACACCTTGATCGTGAAAACCACACCTGTGTCTGAATACACACCTGGACACTAACAAACATTTTATAAAAAACACTCCAAGTTTGACCTCCGTGAGTTTTAGGGCAGAACAAAATCCGAGAAAAACCAAGACAAAACACCCGAGTGACCACACACACACACACACACACACACACACACACACACACACATAAACACACACACACCTTGCAGCATGTCTCTGCACTGGACGTGAACCACAGTGTGTCGTCTGCGTTTGAGGCGGCGAAGAGACTGATGGGAAATCATGCTGGAAGCTCTACGGTGAAGCACTTAACACACACACACACACACACACACGAACACACACACACACACACACTTCGTAAGTGAGTTTAGATTTGTTCAAAAGCTGCGATATGAATAAAGTTTTGAAGATTCAATTACACGTGGAGTCCCTCAGGGAAGCGTCCTGGAGCCTCTTTTTTTTTGTGCATTGAACTTTCCGAAGATTTCATGTAACGATTGGTTAAAAATAGTAATTTAGAGAAATGAAAGTATTCTTTACGTGAATCTCCACCTACATAAATGACTCGTGTTATTCCGTATGTTACGTGCCGTAATGGGTGCTGGTGTTTGCGTGTCTTTCTCTCTCTCCCTCTATATTGTCTCCAGGTGCAGCCTCTCCCTCCAGGTGCAGCTTCTCCTCCAGGTGCTCCCAATCACCAATCAGGGCCTCCATAAAGGACCTGAGAAAAGCTGCAGTGGCTCTCCCCTTCTCCTCTGGCTGCTGCATGGTGTCTCTGTGTGGGACCCGATTATATTTGTATCTTAATTTGCTTTGCAAGTTGGCTGGTGATCCCGTTTTCTGCTTGTCCATCGTTGTAATTAAACCTCCCTTTGTGGCTTCAGAAGATCAGTTTCCGCTCTTTTTTCTCGTGCCTGTTCATTTCTGTGTTTTGTTACTCCCCTTCGTAACCCTAGATTAGGAGGGAACGTAACACCGTACATAACTTTAGTTGTCGTTTAAACCGTGACGAACAAGCATCGCTCTCCAACGTTTACATGCATTAATCTCTACGTTACTCTGTGAATGACTTTACATTTTTACTTTCTACCTACTTGCACGACTCAATACAAATACAATTAGTACATCAGCGAAGATTAGTCACGTGAGTTTGACCACCGCAGCATCATGGGTGTTTACTCGTGTCACTCAAACGAGAAGCGCTGGCAAGGAGGCGGGGCTTATCTCCATGTGGATACCAACAACAACAAAATAAACATATTTTACCGTGACAGCTATTGAAAAGATGCCGGAATAACTACATAATGACACCGGTTAGTAAAAACAATTAATTCATGCTTTTGGAGACGACAGGCAAGAAACTTTAAAAAAAAAATCTGAATGGAGATCGTGCTAAGCTAGCATGTAGCTGCTTCGTCCACAACAACTTCATACAGACAGAAATAAAGACTGCGTTCTCCACAGACGTTTGCATTAAACTCTGATGTTTCTCCTGTTCTTCTGATCAGACATGAGGAGCAGTGAGCTCTGTGTGCTAACTGCTAACAGCTAATGGCTAACAGCTAATGTTGGGTTTCCTGATTCAACACCGTCAGTGACGACAGGCTGAGATTCTCACCGCTGATTGGCTTTAAAAGACAGCGTCACAAGAACATCTAAACTTTTAAACAACGTGAGCCGGTACGAATTCGCATCTATCCACGCTTTTGCAATGACTGAACCAGGGCTCGAGCTTAAGGACGTCCCGGGAGGATGGTGAAACAAGTTAGTCGAGAGCCCTGGACTGAACATGTAATCGCAACCCTTAAAAAAAATCGTTATCGCACCATTACTTTGCACGTTAAACGGTACCGTGCATGTTGCTCTTTAATGTCATAGTGGTGTTACTTTGCAAATTACTCCGTACTTGACTTTGTGGGTTATTTTACGCGCAGTACGTGGTTACAAGGTACATGCTTCGTTACTCTGCACTTAGCTTTGTTTACTACTAAAGCAAAGTGCAGTTTACGACTAACATGTGTCTCAGGTTATGCTGCACATTCAGCATTTGAAAGGGATCTCCTCTAATGCTCCGCTTGTTTATTCATTACTTCATTGTTCTGCATGTTACCTGCACACCAACCAGGGTTGGGTTGTAACGGAATACATGTGACAGCGTTACGTAATCAGAATACAAAAATCAAGTAACTGTATTCAGCTCGCGTTACATTTGAAAAACGAGTAATCTGATTACAGTTACTTTCGTAAACCTGAAGTGAATACATTTTGGAATACTTATTGGAATTATTGGTGGAAAGATTTCCTCACAACATTTAATATTCATTACTAAAGGTACAGCCGAATCATCACAGCCCACAAAACCTATTACCGCCGCAGATGGACCAAAAAAGCGTTTGAAAAAAAATCGCGGGTCCGCTCGCTCAGTGAAACAATAACAACGAAACATGGAGGAACAAAAGTCTGCGTTTAAATCGCGTGTGTGTGGTTTAAAACACATCAGCCTGCGGTCGCTCTTTCTTTAGCCTTACTAATGATTATTTCTGAAGGTAAACACAGTGAAGGCGGTGCGTGAAAGGCACTGCATGCTCGTCTTCTCAGAGGCTGAGTTAACCCTCTCGCTGCCTCCTGGTGCTGCAGAGATGTCATGAAGTGAAGGAGGTGTTCCTTCCATAAAGCAGCTGTGGGCAGCAGATACTGTGAGAGTCACGGACATTAATTCATAGATCAAGGCAGACTGGTGCACACACTCTCCTGTTTTGCCAATCCGGTGCTTAAACAAATATAGCTCTACACCCCTGGCCGAAATGTCCTTAAAATGAAGTCCGAGTTTGACATTTTAATTCATGTCCTGCCAACACTGGCAGGACAGAAGGCGACACGCCCGTTCTAAGCCGTGTCCTCACTCCTCACATCCCAAGCTGCATCCCCAGAGAGTGTATTATGTTGTTGCATCGTTTCAGAGGTTATGTTTCAGTTGTGCTCTTGATACGCCATTAAAACAGTAAAACACGTTCAGTTTCCTTTTGCTTTTTGTGTCTCCTGTTCACTAACACATCCATCTGTGATGGAAAAAGAAAGTAATCCAAAAGTAATCTAAAAGTAATCTGATTACGTTACTTTTTTAAGACACGTAACTGTAACTGTATTCGGATTACTTTCAGAGCCGTATTCAGTAATCAGTAACTGATTACATTTACAAAGTAACCCTCCCAACCCTGACAACAACTTACATAGCAAGGAAGATTCTTCCAAATTGACGCTTTATAACAACGGCTTCACCGCGCAATAATGAATAATAATGAATTAATAATTCACAAGTCATCACAGATGAGGAACAGGCGACTCACCGGCACCGCTGATGCTGGTTTCTTTCTGGGTGGATTCAGAGCAGCTGGCCTCGCTGCTCGCGTCCGAGCTCACCTGAAAACAAACTCACCACATTCAGCTCTGCAGGGGCTGCTAGTGCTGTGTGGTCAGGTGTGTGTACTCAGGTGTGTTAGGTGTGTGTACTTTGTGTGTCCGGTGTGTGTACTTCGTGTGTCCGGTGTGTGTACTTCGTGTGTCAGGTGTGTGTACTTTGTATGTCAGGTGTGTGTACTTTGTGTGTCCGGTGTGTGTACTTCATGTGTCAGGTGTTTGTACTTAGGTGTGTGTACTTTGTGTGTCCGGTGTGTGTACTTTGTGTGTCCGGTGTGTGTACTTCATGTGTCAGGTGTTTGTACTTAGGTGTGTGTACTTTGTGTGTCCGGTGTGTGTACTTTGTGTGTCCGGTGTGTGTACTTGTGTGTCAGGTGTGTGTACTTTGTGTGTCAGGTGTGTGTACTTAGGTGTGTGTACTTTGTATGTCAGGTGTGTGTACTTTGTGTGTCCGGTGTGTGTACTTCATGTGTCAGGTGTTTGTACTTAGGTGTGTGTACTTTGTGTGTCCGGTGTGTGTACTTTGTGTGTCCGGTGTGTGTAATTTGTGTGTCAGGTGTGTGTACTTTGTGTGTCAGGTGTGTGTACTTTGTGTGTCAGGTGTGTGTACTTTTTGTGTCAGGTGTGTGTACTTCGTGTGTCAGGTGTGTGTACTTTGTGTGTCAGGTGTGTGTACTTTGTGTGTCAGGTGTGTGTACTTTGTGTGTCAGGTGTGTGTACTGTTTGTGTCAGGTCTGTGTACTTCATGTGTCCGGTGTGTGTACTTCGTGTGTCAGGTGTGTGTACTTCGTGTGTCAGGTATGTGTACTTTGTGTGTCCGGTGTGTGTACTTCGTGTGTCAGGTCTGTGTACTTTGTGTGTCCGGTGTGTGTACTTCGTGTGTCAGGTGTGTGTACTTCATGTGTCCGGTGTGTGTACTTCGTGTGTCAGGTGTGTGTACTTTGTGTGTCCGGTGTGTGTACTTCGTGTGTCCGGTGTGTGTACTTCGTGTGTCCGGTGTGTGTACTTTGTGTGTCAGGTGTGTGTACTTTGTGTGTCAGGTGTGTGTACTTTGTGTGTCAGGTGTGTGTGCTTTGTGTGTACCGATGAGTTGCTGACGTAGCTCTCCTCTGAGATTCTGGGAGTCATAGCGGGAGGTGGCGCTCGGCTCGGACCAAACCTGAGAACAGCAGAGCAGAGTTAATGTTACCACCGCAGCCACACCGTGCCTATCACCGAGGATTGTGGGTAATCTGACCTGATCCTGTCCTGGAAGCGCGACAGGAAGGCGGTTGAGATGCTGAGGCGGGGGTTCAGGTAACGTTTCTCATCCGGAGGCAGCAGAGCCCTCAGGTCGGTGTCGAACTTCTCTGAAAGGACAGCGATCAGAAAGAACGAGTGAGGAGGCGTCGACGGGTAGTTTTTATGTTAACAGGTCTTTATCTTGTGTTTTCAGGTGTTGGCCCTGTGCCAGGTGTGTGTTCTTTGAGGGCCAGGTGTGTGTTCTTTGAGGGTCAGGTGTGTGTTCTTTGAGGGTCAGGTGTGTGTTCTTTGAGGGTCAGGTGTGTGTTCTTTGAGGGTCAGGTGTGTGTTCTTTGAGGGTCAGGTGTGTGTTCTTTGAGGGCCAGGTGTGTGTTCTTGAGGGTCAGGTGTGTGTTCTTTGAGGGTCAGGTGTGTGTTCTTTGAGGGCCAGGTGTGTGTTCTTTGAGGGCCAGGTGTGTGTTCTTTGAGGGCCAGGTGTGTGTTCTTTGAGGGCCAGGTGTGTGTTCTTTGAGGGTCAGGTGTGTGTTCTTTGAGGGTCAGGTGTGTGTTCTTTGAGGGTCAGGTGTGTGTTCTTTGAGGGTCAGGTGTGTGTTCTTTGAGGGCCAGGTGTGTGTTCTTTGAGGGCCAGGTGTATGTTCTTTGAGGGTCAGGTGTGTGTTCTTTGAGGGCCAGGTGTGTGTTCTTTGAGGGCCAGGTGTGTGTTCTTTGAGGGGCCAGGTGTGTGTTCTTTGAGGGCCAGGTGTGTGTTCTTTGAGGGCCAGGTGTGTGTTCTTTGAGGGCCAGGTGTGTGTTCTTTGAGGGTCAGGTGTGTGTTCTTTGAGGGTCAGGTGTGTGTTCTTTGAGGGCCAGGTGTGTGTTCTTTGAGGGTCAGGTGTGTGTTCTTTGAGGGCCAGGTGTGTGTTCTTTGAGGGCCATGTGTGTGTTCTTTGAGGGCCAGGTGTGTGTTCTTTGAGGGCCAGGTGTGTGTTCTTTGAGGGTCAGGTGTGTGTTCTTTGAGGGCCAGGTGTATGTTCTTTGAGGGTCAGGTGTATGTTCTTTGAGGGCCAGGTGTGTGTTCTTTGAGGGTCAGGTGTGTGTTCTTTGAGGGCCAGGTGTGTGTTCTTTGAGGGTCAGGTGTGTGTTCTTTGAGGGCCAGGTGTGTGTTCTTTGTATGGATGATTGTTTACTTTCGTCCGTCCCACTGGTCTGTTTTTCGTCTCTGTGCATTGTGACAGGGTTGCACTCCAACATCTCGTTGTATATTTGTATATAATGACAATTAAAGCTTTCTATTCTATTTTATACCTGTAACAATGTTAAAGTGGATACAAGCACCAAAATGTCATTTTCCTTCATTTAGCGTTGAAACTAGATGACAAACCTCAAAAAAGGAGTTTGTGCCAATTTAAGGACTTTTATCAACTTTTGAAAGATTTCTCTAGTATATTTAATTATCTGCAGCACTACTAACTGTTGGGAAAATCCTGAATGTCCTCTTCCAACATGAGAGTAGCATGCTAACAAAGGTATCAACTGTAGCTGAGAACATGACAGGATGTGTGATTACCTAGAAGAGCATCAGGACTGTTTGAGGCAGATGATAGCTATGTGATTAACATGATGATTCAGCCTCTATGGAGAGAGACATCAAGCATGCTCATTTCTGACGTGGAGCTAATCTGAAGTAAACATTGAATACTGCTTTCTATTCCTCCATCTTGTGACTGTGTGACTCCCTCTCTTGATATCAGCATGTGAAGGACACTGTTCAGGAACTAGTCTCTGTATGTGATGACTCCTTCCATTCTGGAGAGGATCACAGATACATGGATCCTGAGGCTGAAGCTCAAGCTGGTGACCAGGGAGAGTTCTCTAACATAATAGATGGAGAACGTTCGTTACCGTCGGTCAAACCGGAGGCCAGAGTGTCGAAGTGGATCTTCAGCGAGTCCTCGTCCTCCTCCAGAATCAGACTGCCCACCGAGCTGCCCTGACTCAGTGAGTCCGTGTCTGAGGGAGGAGAGAAAGCACATGAGTCAGCATTATGAGTCCTAACACCCTGTCACGAGTCAGCGTCATGAGTCCTTTAACCATGTCATGATGAGTCATGAGTCCTTTAACCATGTCATGATGAGTCATGAGTCACTATTATGAGTCTTATGCGGCTTTCACACCAGCGCTTTTCCCTTTCTAGCTCCGAGCTAGAGCTTTTCTATTTCAGCTCCGGTTTCCCTTTTCTGCTCCCGCTCTGTTCACACCGCCCAGCACCCGACCGGTGCTGCCGCTGCTGCATCATGACGTCACCGTTTACATCGCTGATTTGCTCCCCAACGGCGTTACGGCGCTCACAACAACAACAACGGGGAACTGCGTCGGGTCGATGATCGTGTTGCTTTTAATCACACGAAGCCAGATTAAATTGAATAACGACTTCTCCAACCTTATACTTTTCTCCAGAGTGCCGTGGTTCATTGTTTATTAATGTGTTTCTGCAGCATTTACCGACCGCTGCAGTGTTGGCTGCTCTTCCACGGGAGTTTATTCTCCTCCGTTAGCTCCCGGTTAGCTCACACTGCTGCGGCCGCTCTAAAGTATTCACTGTCCGACTCACACAAGCAGCTGATACATATCCCCAGTTCCCCTTAGCCTAAGTGAATGTGTGTCAGTCTGAATTGACGCTGTTTGGTATCACAACGCTGTTATGAAAGTTTCTCTGGTATAAAATGTGTGATGTTAGCATAGCAACCGAAGCTAAACTGACTACTTACTATTGCTATCCTATTGTGGCATAAACCGTTTTCTACAGGCACATTTTACCGGCGTATTTTTATTATGATTCTACTTGTGATAGTCGGACACGACAACCTGTGCAGCCCATGTATTGATTCCATCCGATAGCTGCTATAATACAAAACAACACGTCTGCCTCTCTCCACAATGATCAATGACAGTGAACGGATGGTCAAAGTAAGGTACAAATAAACAGAATCACACGAAGCCTGGTTAGTGTTGCCTGACTTTATAAAGTGTGTTTATAAGCACTACTGCTTGTAGGCAGGCATGACAGTCGACCCATGTTCAGGGGAGGAGGGTTTAGTTTCCTGCACGCCTCGATGTAAGAGAGACGTAAGCGACGCCACCTCTTAGCTCCGAAGCTCTTGCCTCTAGACCGACAATTTTTTGGAGCTGGAAGTGAACCGGATTCCGGAGCTAAGAGCCGGCGCCGCTGCGGTGTGAACAGGAAAAATCGGCGCTTTTCAGGCTCCAGTTCCGAGCCGGAGCTGAAAAAGCGCTGGTGTGAAAGGGGCATTATAAACCCTGAAATGAGTCAGCATTTTAGCACAGTTTTGTGGTTAACAGATTCTCAGGGTTGGGGTCTGATAGATGATAAAGTGTTTGCAGTGAAGTTCTCTGACCGGCGTCCTGCTGCTGCTCCAGACTGCCTGCGGAGCCTTCGGAGAGGGCGGAGTCTGGACTCAGCTGGCTGCTCCACACAGGCTCCGCCCCCTTTCTGCTCCACACAGGCTCCGCCCCCTCTCCCTCGGTCGCACCCTGCACATCGAACTCTCTGAGAAAACACAGAAACACCCATCATTAGCCGAGGGTCCGGAAAGCTTTTTAAAGACAACACTCAAACTCTTCTGCCAATGTACCCAAATGTTTTTGTTCTAGTGCGCGTTTCAGTTCAGGTGTTTTTTTTGTTTTTCCAGGTGTGTATTTTAGGCGCCCCCTTTTTAACTTTTATCAGCTGTGTGCTTTAGGTGTTTTTCGATGCAGGCGAGTTTTCCTAAATGTTCAGATGTGTGTTTTTAAGTTTCCGTTGTTGTTTTTTTAACATTTTCTGGGGTTTTTAGTAGGGCTGTGCATCTTCACTGGTCTCACGATTCGATTTGATTATCCTGTCAACGATTCGATTCAATTTGATATCCCGATGCATCACGATTCATACCAATGCGTTGCATCCTCAATTTTCTATATTACTGCACATGGCTTATTTTTCATCAATGCATACATGCAGTAAATACATATGAACTCTCTTTTTATTATTTAGAAAGTGCTTCAGAAATCAATAACATAAATGTCTTGACATTCATTTATAAACCAACATAAATGAATTGTATAGGTCTAGCCTCCCTCTATCAGTGTGTGAAGTTGTTCCATCCTCAAAAACAAAAAAATAATGCTTCTGCAGTCTAGCTGCAGCTTCTAGCAACAGTCTTCTATTAAAGAAAGGACACTGAATGTCCTGAATGTGGCATCACACACAGGACTTGAGTCTGAACACAGCAGACAACAGGAGTATTTACAACAGCATAACAACTAAAATACTGCATGTGGGTGCACACGTACATTCTCTGTCTTACTGTTACATAAATCCCATGAATGTATGAGATTAAGTTAGCTTCATTATATCTCAGTGATTAAGTGAATAATAAAGTTTCTATCGGGTCACTATCAGCCTGTCACTCATTATTTTCAGGGAGGGGGCGGGGCTTGGAGGAACAGAGGAGACGGTGATCGCGGAAGCTTTTTTCCTCCTGCCTTCACAAACTTTACACACGTATATATCGTCTGAAAATTGCTAGAGGACATTCATACTCTGCAATCCAAGACTTAATTAAATCCACCAAAAACCTGACATGATTGTAACGCGATTATTTAAAAAAAAACATAAATCCCTGTGTCTCTGAGCCGCAGCCACATGGAGTGATTCAGAGCGGGTCCTTCTGCTGTTGGTTCTGGACTGGTGTTCTTGTGTTGATGGATAAAGCAGACTGCTCCGTGTTTGGTGTTGCTGTGCCGCTGTCACGTCTGTTCCCTGATCTCTGCGTCACCGACCGGAAGCAACGTTACTACACTATAACCGATTATCTTCCGTCACTGCATCGAGACCGAATCGTCCACGTCCGCATCGCAATGCATCGTAGAAACGATTATTTTCAACACCCCTAGTTTTTAGTCAGGTGTATATTTTAAGTGTTTTTGGATGCCGGTGTGTTTTTTTCATAGCTTCAGGTGTTTTCTAAGTTTCAGGTGTGTTCCAGTTTGCCTCAACCCAAGCATTTTTCTTTTTTCAGGTGTGTTTTTTACATTTCAGGTGTTTATTTCAAGTTTCAGTTGTGTTGAGTAAAGTAAATATGATAGTAAGATGTACCTGTCGGTGGTGGTGTTGGTATCAGGGTACAGGATGTAGCTGCTCCTCTTCTCACCTGGATTCTGCGGCACCTGTTGCATTGTGGGGGAATAGTATCCATCAGCAGCAAGCACACGCTGGAGTCATTACGATTTTAAAATCATGAAAATTACATTAAACATTTCTAATATAAAATTCCAGATCATTCACTATTACATTTAACCAGCTAAGCCCTGAGCCTGTTTTTCAGGTTTCAGGCTCGAAAATGCCACTAACACAACAAATGATATATCTTCACTTCTAAAAGGGGTAAATTAATAATTATTTTTCTCAAAGCAAGGTTACATCTGTGAGTTGGATGTAGAAGTGTCAGAATCAATATAGATGTTTTTATTTTAAAGTAAATTCAGATGGAACATAGTAAAAACATGTAAATTCTAATGTCCACCTAAAAAAAAACCTTTACTTATTGTGAAAACCACCCTTGCATGATGGGTTAGTAGACTAAAAGCTTTAGGAATCCAAACTATAACATATAATAAGTACCCTGTATCAAGATTGATGCAAAACAAGTGAAATTTGACCTTTTTAGAGAGGTTTAGAAAAATAAAGTCTAAGTGGACTCACCTCTGGGTAATTTGGGAACCATCGGTTCCATTTGAACTTTTTCACTGTAAAAATCATTTTATTACTTTGAATTATCAGTATAGGTATTCATTCCATCCAAATACAACTGTTGTGAAAAAAAATAAATAAAAAAATAAAAAAATAAAATAAAACATAGGCTTACTCTTACAGTGAGCCTCTGAATTAGCCCCGAGCGAAAAATGCTAACCTATTACTGCACCGAAAATCACTCCTCGCTCCCTTATTACTTATCCTAGCTGCACATCCAACACATTGTTTATGATCGCAAGGAGACACAGAATCTAACGGTGCCCACCTCAACACTGAAATATACAAACTCGCGACGTTATCAACAAAAACGTACATCAAAACAAATGGCGCTAGCGCTAATGCGCTAGGCTAACAATGACTTACCTTCCTCGTTGTCTGGTCTAAACTGGTCTTCAATGGCATTAAAACGATAAAAACGATGATGTAGTTAATCCATAGATTAATATCCAATGGGACTGTGTCCCCTTTGAAATGTTCTGATAATCTATAAGCAATAAAACTGCAATTCCGTTATCTGCTGTCCGCTCTGTGCTCCGTGCGCTCTGGGTCCTGCTGCATTTCCTGCTTCGTTACGCTGTAAACAATAAATGAAGTCGGCTGCGTAATGTACTTAAGCTGGCTGGCATTCTTTATAATTTACGCAGGACCATATCTCTGGAACCCATTGGTCGATTCGTGTGATTTACACCTTTTTCTTAACCATCAGAACCAATAGAATCGATGGGCAGTTCCCAAATCTAGGTAAACATTACCATAGCGGACGTAATAGAGAAGCAAACGAAGCATATCTGAAAGTGCAAGCCTGGACGGCAATACTTTATACCGAGTATATTGCCATAAATATGATGATTGATTATCAGTAAAAAGTTCTACGTGACACAAAGACATTGGATTAACCTTGAGATGCGTTTGTATTCCGTTGAACACAACTTTTGATCACAAATCAAAAAAGGTAAGACGTAATTATTGTAATATTTTTGGAACCGGATGTTGTTTACTTTCTCTTTTCTGGCTGATAGCTCCAGGAATTCGAGGTCGGACAGTGATGACATTATATGTGTGGAATCTGTGGAGTCTCAGCTTTCAATCGTATATCTTGTTTGTGCAGTTAAGATAGTAATAAGGGCATTTCTACCGTGTGTTGTGTGTAAAAAAGCGTTAGCATTAGTTCGCATTTTTTCGCTCAATGCTAATTCAAAGGCTTGGTATTACTCTTGTGTTTTTTTTAGCTAACAATTGTTCTTATTGTCAGTTAGCGGAGTTTCTTACCTTTAAAAGGGTATGAAACATTAATAGTTTCATAAATGTTAAGAAGCCCTGAGACATGTGAGAAAAAAAAAAACTGTGGGAGGGGTCCACTGGGGGGACCTTCGGGCTTAACTGGTTAAATAAAATCAGTCCTTCACCAGACCATTTCTGATTTGGGTATTGAAACGTTCTTTCTTGAATTCTGAGGGAATTCCCCCCGACTTTTTTCAGAATGACTTTTTCAGAGAATTATATTTTTTTTTCTCAGAAATATTTTTTTTTAAGAATTTCACTTTTTTCTGATTTTCACTTTCATTTAAATGTTTCCATGATTTTCCCAGTTTAGCACTTTTTCATATTTGTTTCTCAGAATGTGACTTTTTTTGCTAAGTTTAATTTTATTTCTCCAAATATTTGACTTTGTTCTTAGAAATACATTTTTTTATAATTTGCCTTTTTTTTCATCATTTGCATTTTCCCGAGATTCAGAATTTACTCTCAGAATGTTACTTTTTTTTGGCGAATTTCTTCTGATTTATACTTTTCTTTTAAAATGTACCTTTTATTTTAAATGTTGACTTTTTTCCAGATGTTACATTTTTTCCTGAGGAACTGACACTTCCTGAGCTCACCTCCTCTCCATCTTCATCCTCTTCCTCCTCTTCCTCTACCAGCAGACTCTCCAGACTCTGAGGGTGGAAGTGTCCCTCCTCTTCCTCCTCTTCCCTCTGCTCTTCCTCTTCCTCCCTCTGCTCCTCCTCTTCCTCCCCAGGACTCTGGGTGGGACTCGGGGAGAAGTTGGAGACGATGTTTAGAGGGTCTCGTTGCTCCGCCCACCGACTCCTCACCTGATGAGGCTCAGCGGCTGATTGGACGGCAGCAGAGGCCCCGCCCTGACCATGCTAAAACACACACACACATACCATGTATATATCACTTCAGAGGACATTACATTGACTTACATGCATTTCCTGGAGACTTATCCTAACCTTAACCAACACAAGCCTAACCCTAAAATGAATGATTCCCGTCATGGGGACCTCCAATTTGTCCCCATAAGGGAGGCGAGTCCCCACACGTGACTGTGTAAACATAGTGAGGGAAGCACACACACACACACACACACACACACACACACACACACACACACACACACACACACACACACACACACACACACACACACACACACACACACACACACACACACACACACACACACACACACACACACACACACACACACACACACCACACACACACACACACACACACACACACACACACACACACACACACACACACACACACACACACACACACACACACACACACACACACACACACACACACACACGATGCTGACCAGTTTCCTGAACCACAGCGGGAGTTTCCCGTTGGTCTGAAGCAGCTGAGCTTCTGAAAAAGATAAGAAATTAAATCATGAAAAAACCTCTCAAAATATGACAATTATTTCTGCTGCAAAAATCAGTACTTTGTAAAATAAATCTTACTGCATCTTTTAAACCTCAAAATGATCTGACTTTTTTCGACTCTTTTTTCCTACACAAAATATCCTGATTTCCTTTCTTGAAAATGCAGTAATTTATCTTAAAAAAAAAGAAAAATTGTAATCTCGTAATTCTATGATATCTTCTGATTCTCAAAATGTTGTTTTTTTAAACCCGTCAGATAAATGTAGTGCAGTGAAAAACAGAAATATCGGCTCCAAAAATGTCCTGGTTAAAACTGACCGTGAGCAGAGTCGAGTCTGGAGTCAGGAGTCCCGAGGTCTTCCACTTCCTCCTCTTCCTCCTCTTCCTCCATGTGAGGCAGCTGAGAGGAGGGTCCCGTGATGAAGGTCTCCCTCCTGAAACAACATCACACTCTATATTCCTATAAAACTCACTTAATGGGGAGTGAAGCCTGGAATCAGGCAAGGTTCCCGCCGTCCTCAAGATAGCAGCTGTCACCCCCATCGTCAAAAAACCTGGTCTCGACCCCGAGGACCCCAGCAACTTCCGGCCGATCTCCAACCTTCCTTTTCTTAGCAAGATAATGGAAAGAGCAGTTGCTGCCCAACTCCACCATCATATGTCCGACCATGAGCTCTACGAACCCTTCCAATCAGGCTTCAGATCCAACCACAGCACAGAGACGGCCCTTATTAAAATAACCAATGACCTCCTCATAGCCGCCGATTCAGGCCTCGTCAGCATCCTTATCCTCCTGGACATCTCCGCCGCATTCGACACAGTCTCCCACACTATCCTACTCAACCGCCTATCCGTCTACCTTGGCCTCTCTGGTACAGCCCTCTCCTGGTTCCATTCCTACCTCTCCAACAGGCAACAGTTTGTGACCATTGGAAAATCCAGCTCTCCCCCAGCCCCTGTCAACCAAGGTGTACCGCAAGGTTCGGTGCTCGGCCCCCTTCTATTCAACATCTACATGCTCCCCCTCGGTGAAATCATCCACCGACATGGTCTCAACTTCCACTCCTATGCCGACGACACCCAACTCTACATCAGTACCAATCCATCATCCCAGCTACCCCCAGTGTCACTTGTCAACTGCCTCCGCGACATCCAAGCCTGGATGTCAAAAAATCTACTTAAACTCAACAATAACAAAACAGAGCTCATGGTTGTGGCCCCAAAAACACTGCTCCGGAAGGTTGGAGATCTGCCATCACCATCGATGGCGGCTCCATCCACCCTTCCCCTGAGGTTCGCAGCCTGGGCGTCACTCTGGACTCTAGCCTCACCTTCAACTCCCACATCAGGTCTACTATCAAAACCGCTTTCTTTCACCTACGAAACATCTCCAGACTCCGGCCCTCTCTCCCCGACCCCGTTGCAGAAACATTAATTCATACCTTCATCTCCTCTCGTCTGGACTACTGCAATGGAGTTCTGTTCGGGGTCAACAGCAAAGCCCTGGACAGGCTCCAGTACGTCCAGAACTCTGCAGCCAGGCTCCTCACCCACACTAAGCCCTGGCAACACATCACCCCTACCCTCATCCACCTTCACTGGCTCCCGGTCAAGTCACGCATCCAGTACAAACTCCTGCTGCTAACTTACAAATCTCTCCACTCCCTAGCCCCTCCATACATCTCTGACCTCCTTCAGCCCTACACCCCCTCTCGTCACCTGCGGTCCTCTGACAAAGGGCTGCTCTCCATCCAGCGCTCCAAGCTGAAAACATTTGGCAACAGAGCCTTCAGTGTCGCAGCCCCCACCCTCTGGAATTCTCTCCCCTCTGCAATCAGGAATGCAGACACTCTGGACACCTTCAAAAAACACCTCAAACACCATCTGTTCACTCAGGCCTTTGGCCTCAACTAATATGCAGTACTCAGCAACCTGTTCCTGTTTTGTTTTCTTCAGCCTATGTATCTGTATGATTATTATTACTTTTTGTTTTGTTACTTCCCATTGTAAAGCGTCCTTGGGTTTCGTGGAAGGCGCTATATAAATTGAAATTATTATTATTATTATTATTATTAAAATAGCTAAATCTGGATCTTGAGCAAACACTGGGCCGATAACTCAGTGTTTAAACTCCGCCTCCTAGTATAAGCCCCACCCCCAGTGTCAAACCACACTACTAAACCCAGCCGAAAGTACAAGCTCCACCCCAGTCAAACCCCCACCTTCCAGTGTTTAAACTCATCCTCATAGTATAAGCCCCACCCCCAGTGTTAAACCCCACCCCCTAGAATAACACCCGCCGCGAAACCAAGCCATTGAGCACTTGAAAAAGCGCTCTATTAAAAAAATGTAGTGAATTATTATTATTATTATTACAAGCTCCACCCCCAGCGCCACACATATTAAACCCCGCCCACAAATAATTGGAAATAAATCAATTCAAGTTTCAAGTTTAAAACGTTTTAGTCAACAGGAAGTGTGCCAGACAATGAAGCTAATTTCCATAGTGGTCAACAGGAGGTACTACATCTCTCACCTGATGCTAGGTAGCTTGCGGCTGCAGGCTTCAGGAGCGGCAGCCATCTTTAGGCCTCGCCTCTTCTTCATGATGCTGGTCATCTGAGAGTCAAGCCTCCAGATAAACACACAACTACACACACACACACACACATACACAACATTAAACATAAGTAAAGTCTACCTGTCTCAAGATTAAAGTGAAGTCTACCTGTCTCACCTGTCTCAAGATTAAAGTGAAGTCTACCTGTCTCAAGATTAAAGTGAAGTCTACCTGTCTCACCTGTCTCAAGATTAAAGTGAAGTCTACTTGTCTCACCTGTCTCAAGATTAAAGTGAAGTCTACTTGTCTCACCTGTCTCAAGATTAAAGTGAAGTCTACATGTCTCAAGATTAAAGTGAAGTCTACATGTCTCACCTGTCTCAAGATTAAAGTGAAGTCTACTTGTCTCACCTGTCTCAAGATTAAAGTGAAGTCTACATGTCTCAAGATTAAAGTGAAGTCTACATGTCTCACCTGTCTCAAGATTAAAGTGAAGTCTACCTGTCTCAAGATTAAAGTAAAGTCTACATGTCTCAAGATTAAAGTGAAGTCTACCTGTCTCAAGATTAAAGTAAAGTCTACCTGTCTCAAGATTAAAGTGAAGTCTACCTGTCTCAAGATTAAAGTAAAGTCTACCTTTCTCAAGATTAAAGTGAAGTCTACCTGTCTCAAGATTAAAGTAAAGTCTACCTGTCTCAAAATTAAAGTGAAGTCTACCTGTCTCAAGATTAAAGTGAAGTCTACATGTCTCAAGATTAAAGTGAAGTCTACCTGTCTCAAGATTAAAGTGAAGTCTACCTGTCTCAAGATTAAAGTGAAGTCTACATGTCTCACCTGTCTCAAGATTAAAGTGAAGTCTACCTGTCTCAAGATTAAAGTGAAGTCTACCTGTCTCACCTGTCTCAAGATTAAAGTAAAGTATACATGTCTCACCTGTCTCAAGATTAAAGTGAAGTCTACCCGTCTCACCTGTCTCAAGATTAAAGTGAAGTCTACCTGTCTCACCTGTCTCAAGATTAAAGTAAAGTCTACATGTCTCACCTGTCTCAAGATTAAAGTGAAGTCTACATGTCTCAAGATTAAAGTGAAGTCTACCTGTCTCAAGATTAAAGTGAAGTCTACCTGTCTCAAGATTAAAGTGAAGTCTACCTGTCTCACCCGTCTCAAGATTAAAGTGAAGTCTACATGTCTCACCTGTCTCAAGATTAAAGTGAAGTCTACCTGTCTCACCTGTCTCAAGATTAAAGTGAAGTCTACCTGTCTCAAGATTAAAGTGAAGTCTACATGTCTCACCTGTCTCAAGATTAAAGTGACGTCTACATGGCTCAAGATTAAAGTGAAGTCTACCTGTCTCAAGATTAAAGTGAAGTCTACCTGTCTCAAGATTAAAGTGAAGTCTACCTGTCTCACCTGTCTCAAGATTAAAGTGAAGTCTACATGTCTCACCTGTCTCAAGATTAAAGTGAAGTCTACATGTCTCAAGATTAAAGTGAAGTCTACCTGTCTCAAGATTAAAGTGAAGTCTACCTGTCTCAAGATTAAAGTGAAGTCTACATGTCTCAAGATTAAAGTGAAGTCTACCTGTCTCAAGATTAAAGTGAAGTCTACATGTCTCAAGATTAAAGTGAAGTCTACCTGTCTCACCTGTCTCAAGATTAAAGTGAAGTCTACATGTCTCACCTGTCTCAAGATTAAAGTGAAGTCTCCCTGTCTCAAGATTAAAGTGAAGTCTACCTGTCTCCAGATTAAAGTGAAGTCTACCTGTCTCAAGATTAAAGTGAAGTCTACCTGTCTCACCTGTCTCAAGATTAAAGTGAAGTCTACATGTCTCACCTGTCTCAAGATTAAAGTGAAGTCTCCCTGTCTCAAGATTAAAGTGAAGTCTACCTGTCTCAAGATTAAAGTGAAGTCTACCTGTCTCAAGATTAAAGTGAAGTCTACATGTCTCAAGATTAAAGTGAAGTCTACCTGTCTCACCTGTCTCAAGATTAAAGTGAAGTCTACATGTCTCAGCTGTCTCAAGATTAAAGTGAAGTCTACCTGTCTTACCTGTCTCAAGATTCAAGTGAAGTCCACCTTTCTCAAGATTAAAGTGAAGTCTACATGTCTCACCTGTCTCAAGATTAAAGTGAAGTCTACCTGTCTCAAGATTAAAGTGAAGTCTACCTGTCTCACCTGTCTCAAGATTAAAGTGAAGTCTACCTGTCTTACCTGTCTCCGGACACAGTGATGAGGTGTTTGCAGTCCTGACTGAACCTCATACAGGTGACGATCTCTAAAGAAATAGAAATCGAACATCAGAAGAAGAGAGACACTCCAGACCTCAAACACAGATCCACTGAGAGACTCGTCGACTGATTTTCTCACCTGAGTGTCCGAACAAGGTGGCGACACACTCTCCGGACTCGTAGTCGAAGATGGAGATGTTTTATCGGAGCAGCTGGTGGCGAAGAAGGACCCGGACGGATCCATCTGAACCTGCAGATCAACACCATGTATCAGCCAATCACAGGGCAGAATCAGTACGGTCATTACAGGGCTCAGTAGAACACATGATTCTGATTGGTCCGTGTGGATATTCTGCAGTGTGTTATTTCTGTATAGCAGACTGCTGCACAGAAAGAAGTATGGTCAATTGAATAACCTCATTTTTCTGTTACTCCATCAGAAACACGATGGAATACTTTTTTCATTTTCATTTGTATATTACAAAAGGTCTTTACTAGTAGCTTAGGCCTCTTAAAAGCAGGTGGATATCATGACACCATATTAAGGTCATCTGTTCCAATGTTTTGTATGATTTACATTCAAACTATTTTTCAGGATATGACAATACGTAGTGAATTTGATCAGGATCATGTTAACAGCATATTAACAGTTGTTAGATGCTTTTATCCAAAGAGACTTACATGCATTCAATACTGTGGGCAATCTCTAGGAGCAACTTGAAATGTAATGATTTAATACTGCTTTTCTTGCAGTTTAAACCCAATTTCAGCTGTCATAAAGGTATATAATGTTATAAAAGTACTGGTTTCAGCTGCTGAACCTGTGACACATTGATGGATGTAGTGAAGATCAGATAACAAAATAATGAGCTAACCTTCAGCAGAGCTCCTTCATCGCTGGACGAGCCTTTCAAACACTTCTTTAGCTTCCCCGTCTCCACGTTATACACCCTAAAAAAATAAATGTTGTGACTCAACTTATAGTGAGGGCTGGTTCAGACTGACCTGGGACCAGCTGCTAGTTCTGCTGCTATAGACTGAAGACTCTCCTCTTGTAGTGAGGGCTGGTTCAGACTGACCTGGGACCAGCTGCTAGTTCTGCTGCTATAGACTGAAGACTCTCCTCTTATAGTGAGGGTTCAGACTGACCTGGGACCAGCTGCTAGTTCTGCTGCTATAGACTGAAGACTCTCCTCTTATAGTGAGGGCTGGTTCAGACTGACCTGGGACCAGCTGCTAGTTCTGCTGCTATAGACTGAAGACTCTCCTCTTATAGTGAGGGCTGGTTCAGACTGACCTGGGACCAGCTGCTAGTTCTGCTGCTATAGACTGAAGACTCTTCTCTTATAGTGAGGGTTCAGACTGACCTGGGACCAGCTGCTAGTTCTGCTGCTATAGACTGAAGACTCTCCTCTTATAGTGAGGGCTGGTTCAGACTGACCTGGGACCAGCTCCTAGTTCTGTTGCTATAGACTGAAGACTCTCCTCTTACAGTGAGGGCTGGTTCAGGCTGACCTGTGACCAGCTGCTAGTTCTGCTGCTATAGACTGAAGACTCTTCTCTTATAGTGAGGGCTGGTTCAGACTGACCTGTGACCAGCTGCTAGTTCTGCTGCTATAGACTGAAGACTCTTCTCTTATAGTGAGGGCTGGTTCAGACTGACCTGGGACCAGCTCCTAGTTCTGTTGCTATAGACTGAAGACTCTCCTCTTACAGTGAGGGCTGGTTCAGGCTGACCTGGGACCAGCTGCTTGTTCTGCTGCTATAGACTGAAGACTCTCCTCTTACAGTGAGGGCTGGTTCAGACTGACCTGGGACCAGCTGCTAGTTCTGCTGCTATAGACTGAAGACTCTCCTCTTATAGTGAGGGCTGGTTCAGACTGACCTGGGACCAGCTGCTAGTTCTGCTGCTATAGACTGAAGACTCTCCTCTTATAGTGAGGGCTGGTTCAGGCTGACCTGGGACCAGCTGCTAGTTCTGCTGCTATAGACTGAAGACTCTCCTCTTATAGTGAGGGCTGGTTCAGACTGACCTGGGACCAGCTGCTAGTTCTGCTGCTATAGACTGAAGACTCTCCTCTTATAGTGAGGGCTGGTTCAGACTGACCTGGGACCAGCTGCTAGTTCTGCTGCTATAGACTGAAGACTCTCCTCTTATAGTGAGGGCTGGTTCAGACTGACCTGGGACCAGCTGCTAGTTCTGCTGCTATAGACTGAAGACTCTCCTCTTATAGTGAGGGCTGGTTCAGGCTGACCTGGGACCAGCTGCTAGTTCTGCTGCTATAGACTGAAGACTCTCCTCTTACAGTGAGGGCTGGTTCAGGCTGACCTGGGACCAACTGCTAGTTCTGCTGCTATAGACTGAAGACTCTCCTCTTATAGTGAGGGCTGGTTCAGACTGACCTGGGACCAGCTGCTAGTTCTGCTGCTATAGACTGAAGACTCTCTTCTTATAGTGAGGGCTGGTTCAGGCTGACCTGGGACCAGCTGCTAGTGCTGCTAATATAGACTGAAGACTCTCCTCTTATAGTGAGGGCTGGTTCAGGCTGACCTGTGACCAGCTGCTAGTTCTGCTGCTATAGACTGAAGACTCTCCTCTTATAGTGAGGGCTGGTTCAGGCTGACCTGGGACCAGCTGCTAGTTCTGCTGCTAAAGACTGAAGACTCTCCTCTTATAGTGAGTGTTCAGACTGACCTGGGACCAGCTGCTAGTTCTGCTGCTATAGACTGAAGACTCTCCTCTTATAGTGAGGGCTGGTTCAGACTGACCTGGGACCAGCTGCTAGTTCTGCTGCTATAGACTGAAGACTCTCCTCTTATAGTGAGGGCTGGTTCAGACTGACCTGGGACCAGCTGCTAGTTCTGCTGCTATAGACTGAAGACTCTCCTCTTATAGTGAGGGCTGGTTCAGACTGACCTGGGACCAGCTGCTAGTTCTGCTGCTATAGACTGAAGACTCTCCTCTTATAGTGAGGGCTGGTTCAGGCTGACCTGGGACCAGCTGCTTGTTCTGCTGCTATAGACTGAAGACTCTCCTCTTATAGTGAGGGTTAAGGCTGACCTGGGACCAGCTGCTAGTTCTGCTGCTATAGACTGAAGACTCTTCTCTTATAGTGAGGGCTGGTTCAGACTGACCTGGGACCAGCTGCTAGTTCTGCTGCTATAGACTGAAGACTCTCCTCTTATAGTGAGGGCTGGTTCAGACTGACCTGGGACCAGCTGCTAGTTCTGGTGTTTCTTGTTTCTCACCTGATGTTTCGGTCCTGGCAGGCGATGGCGACGTGAGTCCGGGTTGAATCCAGGTCCATGTCGTACAGCGTGGTTTTCTCCACCACGTGGTGACTCCGAGAGAACGACGGACCCTCGGCCGTCTGCAGAGAAAACATCACGCACGGAGGATTTGTGAAGCATATTATGAGCAACAGAAACATTGGGAAGTGTCTCGATGCAGACTTACACGTTATTACAATCATAAACACACTTCAGAAAAACACTTCCAATATTTGTCCATAACTCTGCCTGCTGTGGATCAGCGTAAATCCAATGCCAGACCTTCAGTCCCCATATTATATATTTTAAAAAAGCAATATCTGCAGAAGTAACAAATACTTTCTCTAGAATTTAGTTTTTTAATGTTAAGACTGAACGAGAAGGTTTTGTTATTCTAATGTATGGTCGCAAAGGCTATGACAATTATATAATGTGCAAAAAAACACATGCACACGTCTGCTTCTGTGACATTTCATTTCCCAATAAAGTATCTATCTATATACTTATAACTAAATCAATAAATAAATATATATATTTCGTAAAGATGTGTCCCCGAGTGAAGCATTTCTGAACCCTTCAGTGTGTGCAGACCTGCTCGGCGGTCTGGAAGTAGATGCTTTTGTCGGCCCCACAGCTCACCATTCGGACCTCCGGACTCTCACCTGGAGCGCAGGTCAAAAGAAAAGTATCAAGACAGAATAACCAACCATGTTGCCAAATATCCAAAAACTAAAGGCCTGCTTAACACTCCAACAGTTTATAACACATTACAGCCTAATAATGACAGCTTAACCTTCTCTACATCGCCTCGTTCACGCATTAAATCAACAATACTCAAACAATACCAAACTGTAAAGTCCACTGAGACAAATGTAACATTTGTGATATTGGGCTATATAAAAAATAAACATTGAATACAACTACAGATTCTACATTTCCTTCATTTGAGATTGAAAATGCTCTCAGATTTTACACCTCTTATGAAATGTAGACTATATTTATCACGGAGTTTATGTCCAACAGACTCTCCGATCGTTTTACTGAGAGAAATGCAAAATGCATGGAGTACGACACAACGCTGTGGATTAACTATGGTTGCAGGCATAATATATGAATTCAACATTAAAACACAAGTTAATTATTTACACGGTTCCAGTTATTTAGCATTGTTTACGCACTCATTGACTGCGTGTCTCTGTTGCTCCTATACTAGTCAAGTTTAAACTATTTGAGAAACACTTTGAATTTATTATTCATTTATTTCAAATGGGAAATTGTACCAATATACTCACGGACCACTAGGGGTCGCTCAAACACTGGCTTAGAAGCGTGTGATGATGGGAGGGGGGTTACCTGTGAACTTGACGGCAGTGATGGAGGCCGAGTGGTCGCTCAGCGTCTGCTCCAGGCTGTAGTTCTTCTCCAGGTTGAAGACGTGGATCAGTCTGTCTCTGCTGGCCGACGCCAACAGCTTCACACCTGCAACAACAGCAACAACAACAACAGCTTCACACCTGAGGCCTGTCCTACGAAGCCGGATGTTCTCTTAGCGGCTAACTTCAGGGTAACTCTGGCTTTCCGGTCCTACGAAGCTGGTTCTCTTTTTAGCGGCTAGATCTCCATGGTAACTGATGCTGAGCGGCTAGCCTGCCCCGGAGCAGGTTAGGTTGCAGGCTAAGAGCTCAACTCAGTGAAAGCACCGCCTGCTGACCAATCAGAGCTCAGTGTGCGGAGTTTAAAGCGAACAAGTCATATTACAGGAGAAAGGAAATACAGAAAAGCTGCCGTCGCAGGAAAGACGGCCGGCAACAATCACCGACTGTGTGAACGTGAACATGAATAGAATATCACCTCCATCTTCAGAGCAATCTGACTATTATACCATTAGCGTTAAGAAAGCTCACTTAAATATCTGCCACAACATCAGTAACCGGATCAGAGTAACATTAAGTACAGTCCGCGGCATATCACTTCATAATGTATCATCTCCTGATCTGAGTCAGCTGAGCCGTATCTGGCCGTGCAGCACTCACAGCGTCACAGACTGGATGCAGAAGGATTATTTTAAGCAACACATGAAGTTGTGATTGGTCAAATGTTGCTAGCCCCGCCCCTTTCATGTGAACGCGCACTCAGCCGGACAGAGAAACCCTGGCTTGAGTTAACGAGTTGATAACCAGCGTCGTAGGACCGCTTAGCGAGAGCGCGTTTGTATGGGGTTAGTTGAGCCGGGTAACTCAAACATATCCAGGGTCTGTACGACGCTGGTTATCAACTCGTTAACTTTCATCTGTGTGAATCTGTCCTGTTTTTCATTCTCACCCTGATGTTGTTTAAACTACTGAATTTCCCCACGGGGATTAATAAAGGTCCATCTGATCTTGTCAATATAAACAGTGCAAACATAATGTGAGCTGTTTGTACCTGAGCTGCCGTACAGTGAGGTCAAAGGGATGACCTTTGACCTGAGCTCTTACCTGAGCTGCCGTACAGTGAGGTCAAAGGGATAACCTTTGACCCGAGCTCTTACCTGAGCTGCCGTACAGTGAGGTCAAAGGGATGACCTTTGACCCGAGCTCTTACCTGAGCTGCCGTACAGTGAGGTCAAAGGGATAACCTTTGACCCGAGCTCTTACCTGAGCTGCCGTACAGTGAGGTCAAAGGGATGACCTTTGACCGAGCTCTTACCTGAGCTGCCGTACAGTGAGGTCAGAGGGTTGACCTTTGACCCGAGCTCTTACCTGAGCTGCCGTACAGTGAGGTCAAAGGGATGACCTTTGACCCGAGCTCTTACCTGAGCTGCCGTACAGTGAGGTCAAAGGGATAACCTTTGACCCGAGCTCTTACCTGAGCTGCTGTACAGTGAGGTCAAAGGGATGACCTTTGACCCGAGCTCTTACCTGAGCTGCCGTACAGTGAGGTCAGAGGGTTGACCTTTGACCCGAGCTCTTACCTGAGCTGCCGTACAGTGAGGTCAAAGGGATGACCTTTGACCCGAGCTCTTTCCTGAGCTGCCGTACAGTGAGGTCAAAGGGATGACCTTTGACCCGAGCTCTTACCTGAGCTGCCGTACAGTGAGGTCAGAGGGTTGACCTTTGACCCGAGCTCTTACCTGAGCTGCCGTACAGTGAGGTCAAAGGGATGACCTTTGACCGAGCTCTTACCTGAGCTGCCGTACAGTGAGGTCAGAGGGTTGACCTTTGACCCGAGCTCTTACCTGAGCTGCCGTACAGTGAGGTCAAAGGGATGACCTTTGACCCGAGCTCTTACCTGAGCTGCCGTACAGTGAGGTCAAAGGGATAACCTTTGACCCGAGCTCTTACCTGAGCTGCCGTACAGTGAGGTCAAAGGGATGACCTTTGACCCGAGCTCTTACCTGAGCTGCCGTACAGTGAGGTCAGAGGGTTGACCTTTGACCCGAGCTCTTACCTGAGCTGCCGTACAGTGAGGTCAAAGGGATGACCTTTGACCCGAGCTCTTACCTGAGCTGCCGTACAGTGAGGTCAGAAGGTTGACCTTTGATCCGAGCTCTTTCGTGAGCTGCCGTACAGTGAGGTCAAAGGGATGACCTTTGACCTGAGCTCTTACCTGAGCTGCCGTACAGTGAGGTCAAAGGGATGACCTTTGACCCGAGCTCTTACCTGTGGAGATCGGGGAAAACTCCAGACACAAAACCTCCGAGTCATGAGCCTCGATCTTCACCAGCTCGTCCAGGAACTCCAGACCAAAGATCCTGAGCACAGAAACACGTCATCTTCCTCATCATCATCTTCCTCATCAAAGAGAGGTACCTCTGCAATAACACTTTTCAAAGCTAACTCACTGCTACATAGTTTGAGTTTCTCCTTTCTTGTAAAAGACCTGTAGTATTTTGGATCATGTTGTATTTTGACTTTTTATTTTAATTATCCAGAATATTGTTTTGTTTCTATTTGATATGTTTTTTTATTTTTTATTGTTAATTCCACTTTATAAAGTATTTTAAGTATTGTATTATAAACACACTTCTGCGACAAAATAATTTCCCAAATTGGGATCAGTTACCACCCATCATCTTCCCTTTGTTTGTTTGTTTGTTTGCTTGTTTGTGCTCTCACCGCAGGTTTCCGCAGCGGTCTCCAGCTGCCAGGTGTTTCCCATCAGGACTGACTCCCAGGACTCTGATTCCTGCCTTCCCATCAGCCCCTGCTTCCCCCCCCTCGGCCTGCAGGTGCTGCATGTTCTCCCCGACGTAAACGATCCGCAGCAAGTCCTGAAACACACAGGAGGTCGACAGGAGGTCAACAGGAAGCCAGAAAACACCGTAAGGCAAGGCAAGGCAAGGCAAGTTTATTTATATAGCACTTTCCAACACAAGGCAATTCAAAGTGCTTTACAAAAAATGAAAGAGATTAAGAAAATGGCATTAAAAAGAAAAGCTAATAAAATAAACATTAAAAGAAAAAATACATGGATAAAAGTTACAGTGCAATTAAACATTAAAAGAAAAAGTACATGGATAAAAGTTACAGTGCAGTCTAAGATATGAATAGTTCAATTAAAAGCAGCGACAAAAAGAAAAGTCTTCAGCCTGGATTTGAAAGTAGTCAGAGTTGCAGCGGACCTGCAGGTTTCTGGGAGTTTGTTCCAGATATTTGGAGCATAATAACTGAACGCTGCTTCTCCATGTTTAGTTCTGACTCTGGGGACAGAAAGCTGACCAGTCCCTGAAGACCTGAGAGATCTGGATGGTTCATCATTTAGCAGGAGGTCAGAAATGTATTTTGGGCCTAAACCATTCAGTGCTTTATAAACCAGCAGCAGTATTTTGAAATCTATTCTTTGACACACAGGAAGCCAGTGTAAAGACTTCAGAACAGGAGTGATCCACTTTCTTAGTGTTAGTGAGGACTCGAGCAGCGGCGTTCTGAATCAGCTGCAGCTTCCTAATAGATGTTTTAGTGAGACCTGTGAAGACACCATTGCAGTAGTCGAGTCTACTGAAGATAAAAGCATGGACAAGTTTTTCCAAATCCTGCTGTGACATTAGTCTTTTAATCCTAGATATATTCTTTAGGTGATAGTAGGCTGATTTAGTAACAGTTTTAATGTGACTGTTGAAACTCAGGTCAGAGTCCATGACTACACCTAGATTTCTGGCTTTATCTGTTGTTTTGAACATTGCACACTGAAGCTCAGCGCTAACTTTTATACGTTCTGCCTTGGCTCCAAAAACCATTACCTCAGTTTTATCTTTGTTTAATTGGAGAAAGTTCTGACACATCCAGTCATTGATTTGTTCAATGCACTTACTCAGTGTTTGAATTAGAGCATAGTCTCCTGGTGAAATTGTTACGTAAATTTGTGTGTCATCTGCATAGCTATGGTAACTTATTTTGTTGTTCTTCATTATCTGAGCCAGTGGTAGCATGTAGATGTTAAAGAGAAGAGGCCCCAAGATGGAGCCTTGAGGAACCCCACATGTCATATTTGTCAACTCAGATGTGTATTTACCTATAGAAACAAAGTTGTTTCTGTCCTTTAAGTAGGATTCAAACCAATTCAGAACTGTTTCCGAAAGTCCCACCCAGTTCTCCAGTCGGTCTAGTAATATGCTGTGGTCAACAGTGTCAAACGCAGCACTGAGATCTAATAATACTAACACTGAAGTTCTGCCACTGTCTGTGTTTAAGTGGATGTCATTAAAGACCTTTACAAGAGCAGTCTCAGTGCTGTGGTTTGGACGAAAGCCTGACTGGAACACATCAAAACAGTTATTTAAATGCAAGAAATTACTCAACTGTTGAAAAACAACTTTTTCAATGATTTTACCTAGAAATGGGAGGTTTGATATGGGCCTGTAATTGTTCATTACTGAAGCATCTAGATTATTCTTTTTTAAGAGCGGTTTAATGACTGCAGTTTTCAGGGCCTGTGGAAAAATACCTGAGTGAAGAGATTTGTTTACTATATGAAGTAGATCTGAGGCCATGCAAGGCAAAACATCTTTGAAAAATCCTCTTGGAATAATATCAAGGCAGCAGGAGGAGGATTTCAGAAGTTGAATAATGTCCTCTAGGTTTTTATCATTAATCTGATGGAATTGTGTCATGATGTCTGAATTGATGTTAGGTGGACACAGAGACAACACATTTGCTGTTCCTGATGCAGAGGCACTGACTGCTTGTCTGATTTTCTGAATTTTGTCAGTGAAAAAGGAGGCAAAATCATTGCACGCCCTGGTGGATAGAAATTCAGAGGCTACTGACACTGGGGGGTTAGTTAGTCTGTCGACGGTAGCAAACAAGGCACCGTAGAGTCCTTCACCTGTACACCTGTAGAGCAGTCTACTTTTAAACTCATACACTTGTAGACTCCTACACTTGTAGCCTTCTTCAATTTTAAACTCCTTAACCAGTTGAGCCCTGAGCCTGTTTTTCAGGTCTCAGGCTCGAAAATGACATTCCCAGAACAAATGACCATATCTTCTAAAAGGGGGAAATTAATCTTTGTTCTCAAAGTATTGATAAACCTGTGAGTTGGATGTAGAAAAGTCAGAATCAATATAGATGTTTTTTATTTTAAAGTAAATTCAGATTGAACATGGTAAAAAACTGTAAATTATAGTGTCCGTCCAAAAATGATGTTTTACTTATAGTGAAAACTAACCTTGGATGATGGTAAGGTAGACTAAAAGCTTTAGGAATCCAAAGTACAACATATAATAAGTGCCCTGTATCAAGATTGATGCAAAACAAGTGACATTTGACCTTTTTAGAGAGATTTAGCTAAAGAAACCTCTTCTGGGGTCATTTGCGCACACAGTTTTGCATCAGAGTGAACCTATCTCTCGCTCTGACATCTAGAAACGGAAAAGCAGGTTTATTGCTTATGGATGATCAGAAATTATTTCAAAGGGACACAGACACATTGGATTAACCTATGGATTAACTTCAGCAGCGTTTTTATCGTTTTAATGCCATTGAAGACCAGACTACGACACAGGTGAGCCATGTTAGCGTTTTTAGCTACCTAGCGCCACATGTTTTAATAATAATAATAATAATAATATATTAATTTTATATAGCGCTTTTCTGGACCCAAAGACGCTTTACATTTGGGAGGGGGGGTATACAAACAAAACAAAACAAAAAAACAAACAAAACAAAACAAAAAAACACAACAGAAAAGCAGTCAGGAGGAAGTTGATTAAGAGGGGGGGGGCTTTATAGATAAAGAGTTGAAAAGGTGGGTTTTGAGGCGGGACTGGAACAGGGTGAGGGACTCAGACTCACGGAGGTCTTGGGGGAGTGAGTTCCAGAGCTTCGGGGCTGCCACAGAGAAGGCTCTGTCCCCGAAGCTCCGGAGTTTGGCCTTGGGGATTGAAAGCAAACCGGCTGAGGTGGATCTGAGGGACCGGGGTGGTTGGTAAAGGGTGAGGAGGTCAGTGAGGTAGGGGGGGGGCCAGATGGTGGAGGGCTTTATAAGTGAGGACCAGGAGTTTGTAATTGATGCGGTGTGTAACGGGGAGCCAGTGGAGTTCTTTGAGGACAGGGGTGATATGATGCCATGATTTGGTGTGGGTGAGGAGTCTGGCGGCTGCGTTCTGGACACGCTGGAGTCTACTGAGGGAGGTGGAGCTGATGCCGTAGAGGAGGGAGTTGCAATAGTCAAGGCGGGAGGAGATGAAGGCGTGAATGAGTCGCTCAGCTGCAGGGCGGGTGAGAGAGGGACGGAGTTTGGCAATATTGCGGAGGTGGAAAAATGAGATTTTGACAACATGACGGATGTGGGGCTCGAGGGAGAGGGTGGGGTCAAATATCACGCCAAGGTTGCGTGCCTGGGTGGAGGGGGAAACAGGGGTGCCATCAATGGTGATTGTCAGGTTGGGGGTTTTGCTGAGGGTGGATTTTGATCCGATGAGGAGGAGTTCAGTTTTATTGCTGTTGAGTTTGAGGAAGTTGTGTTGCATCCAGGATTTTAGTGCAGTCAGACAGGATTCGATGTGGGTGAGGGGGGGGTTGTTGGGGGATTTGGTGCTGAGGTAAATCTGGGTGTCGTCGGCATAGCAGTGAAAGTCCAGGTTGTATTTGCGGAGAATCTGACCAAGGGGGAGGATGTAGATGATGAAGAGGAGGGGGCCGAGTACTGAACCTTGGGGAACACCTTGGGTGACTGAAGCTGTGGAAGAGGAGTGGTTGTTGAGGGAGATGAAGTGGGATCTGTCGGAGAGGTAGGACTGGAGCCACCTGAGTGCAGTACCATCGATACCGATGTCCTGGAGTCGGGTGAACAGGATGGTGTGGCTCACGGTATCGAAGGCTGCACTCAGGTCGAGGAGGATGAGGATGTTGAGGGAACCGGTGTCAGCAGAGGTGAGGAGGTCATTGAGGACTTTGATGAGGGCCGTTTCTGTGCTGTGGTGGGGACGAAAACCAGACTGAAGGGGTTCAAAAAGCTGGTTGGTTTGGAGATGGCGGTGGAGTTGTTTGGAGATAATGCGTTCTATTGTTTTTGAGAGAAAGGGGAGGTTGGAGATGGGACGGTAGTTACTGAGGGAGGAGGGATCCAGACCGGGTTTCTTGAGGATGGGAGTGACAGCAGCAGTTTTGAAGGCAGAGGGAACGGTACCTTGGGACAGGGAGGAGTTGAAAAGGTTGACAAGGTAGGGGCAGAGGACGGGGAGACAGGACTTCAGTAGAGGGCTGGGTAGAGGGTCAAGGGAGCAGGTTGTGGGTTTGGAGGAGCTGATCAGTTTTGATGTCTGTTCTTGTTTATAGTCGCGAGTTCGTATCATTGAGTGATAATGTCTGTCCCCATCGATTCTGTGTCCCCTCACGATCAGATCGATGGGTTGGATGTGCACCAAAGATAAATAATAAGGTTTTGTGAGTGAGTTTCGGTGCAGTAAATCTGTTAGCATTTTCCGCTCGTTGCTAATTCAGAGGCTCAGCATTAGCATTGTGGGTTTTATTTGGAAAAAAATTATACAATATATTATGTCAGTTAGATGAGTTTCTTTCCGTTACATGGATATAAAACATTCATAGTTTAGTAAATGAACATGCCCTCAGACAATGTTTCCTGTTGCGGGAGGGCCCCGGAACCGGGGTCTCTCGGGCTTAACAGGTTAACTTGTAAACTAGACATTTGTAGACTCATACACTTCACTTTAAGAGTCCTACACTTGTTTACTAGTACACCTGTAGATTTGTACAAATATACACTTGTAGAGTCTTTCACTTTTAAACTCCTTAACTTGTAAACTCGACATTTGTAGACTTGTATCCTTATACACTTAATAAATCTACAGGTGTTTACTACTAACCCTGCTGTAGGTGTCTACACCTGTAAACTCCTACACTCTTAGACTCCTACACTTATACAGTCTTAGACTCCTACGTAGCGTACACACGGTTCCGTCGCATTGAAGCTTGCCGGTGGGCGTGTCTGGCGCGCGACCTACAACCAATCACATGAATCTCCCGCCCGGACACACAAAGAGCGTGTTTGATTGGCTAGCGCTTGTTCTGGAATATGATTTGATAGGCTGGCGCTTCCGTCGACGCTTGAAAAGTTGCATTTTTTTCAACTTTCACCACGTCTCTGTTGAAGCACGCAACGGAACCGTGTGGACGCTACGCTACACTTATACTCTCTTATAAACTCATGCACTTGTGTACGTGCTGCCTCACGTTGCTGTAGAGGTTTCGGTGTGTGATGGGGGGGTCGGTGTTCCACAGTCTGACGGTGTTATCAGACGAACAGGTGAGGAAGGAGGAGGGAGGCAGGCAGGCCTGAGACGCATCCAACAGCTCCGGGTACACCTGGGGAAGCACCACAAACAGTAAATACACCACGAGTATTACTGTACTTCTGACCCTGTGTTAGCCGTGAGTTAGCAGTGTGTTGAAAGTGAGTTAGCAGTGAGTTAGCATTGAGTTAGCAGTGAGTTAGCAGTGTGTTAGCAGTGAGTTAGCAGTGAGTTAGCAGTGTGTTAGCAGTGAGTTAGCAGTGAGTTAGCAGTGTGTTAGCAGTGAGTTAGCAGTGTGTTAGCAGTGAGTTAGCAATGAGTTAGCAGTGTGTTAGCCGTGAGTTAGCCGTGTGTTAGCAGTGAGTTAGCAGTGTGTTAGCCGTGAGTTAGCAGTGTGTTAGCAGTGAGTTAGCAGTATGTTAGCAGTATTACATTATTACATTGTTACTTGTTAGACGCTTTTATCCAAAGCGACTGACATACTCAGTACTGTGGGCAATCCCCACAGGAGCAATTTGGGGTGAAGCGTCTCAGGGACACAACGACATGCTGACTGCAGTGGGGTTTGAACCTGTGACCCCCTGATCCGAACACCAACGTGCAACCCACTGCACCACACACCTCCCAGTATGTTAGCAGTGTGTTAGCAGTGCTGTAGCCTGATTTCCTTTCCAAATAGGCCTTTATAATAAAATATAAACACTCTTTGAAATTAAAATAAAACTAAGGTGGCGGTGTATAAATGAATGTTGACTTACTTCTATGCTCCACACACAGCTGCTGTGGTACAGAGCGGAGTACAGCTTCCCCACGTTCCTCACGTCTTTAACGTCCCACACATACACACTGTGGTCGTTGTACACGCAGGTCAGGTGTCTGGAGGCCGGGTCAAAGGTCAGGGCCAACGTGTCGGGGTACTGAGCCCCTGGACTGAAAACACAAACACAGTAAGTACTCAGAGTATACAGCATCTCCCTGGTCCAATGGGATTTCTCCAAGTGATTTTGGTTGATGTCGGAAAATTATCTCTGTGTCAAACAAACGTTTCTCCACATATTAACACGCCACCACCGCTAAGCTAAAGGTGGCTAATGTTGGGCTATAAAGGAACTACAGCACGGTCACATGACTTCACGTCACCACCGCTAAGCTAAAGGCGGCTAATGTTGGACTATAAAGGAACTACATCACGGTCACATGACTTCACGTCACCACCGCTAAGCTAAAGGTGGCTAATATTGGGCTATAAAGGAACTACAGCACGGTCTGTATATCTGTAGACTTGGTATGTCTTAAATGTCCGGTTAGGATGTATTAGAACGAAATCTAAAATGAAAATTGTAAATAAGCAATCTGTATGTAAAAAACCACCTGTATGTAAATTGTAAATAAGCCATCTGTATGTCAAATATGTCTTATATGTCTTAAATGACATGATGAATTGGAAATGGGGGACCCTGATGTAAACAAGACGAAAGTCTTTCTCTGGTCTGCATCCCCTTAACAATTGTATGTTTTGAGCTGTACTGTACTGTACCCAATATACAAGCTGTTAATAAACTTTTCAATCAATCAATCAATCACATGACTTCACGTCACCACCGCTAAGCTAAAGGTCGCTAATGTTGGGCTATAGAGGAACTACAGCACGGTCACATGACTTCACGTCTCCACCGCTAAGCTAAAGGCGGCTAATGCTGGGCTATAAAGGAACTACAGCACGGTTACATGACTTCACGTCACCACCGCTAAGCTAAAGGCGGCTAATGTTGGGCTATAAAGGAACTACAGCATGGTCACATGACTTCACATCACCACCGCTAAGCTAAAGGTGGCTAATGTTGGGCTATAGAGGAACTACAGCATGGTCACATGACTTCACGTCACCACCGCTAAGCTAAAGGCGGCTAATGCTGGGCTATAAAGGAACTACAGGACGGTCACATGACTTCACGTCACCACCGCTAAGCTAAAGGTGGCTAATATTGGGCTATAAAGGAACTACAGCACGGTCACATGACTTCACGTCACCACCGCTAAGCTAAAGGTGGCTAATGTTGGGCTATAGAGGAACTACAGCACGGTCACATGACTTCACGTCTCCACCGCTAAGCTAAAGGCGGCTAATGCTGGGCTATAAAGGAACTACAGCACGGTTACATGACTTCACGTCACCACCGCTAAGCTAAAGGCGGCTAATGTTGGGCTATAAAGGAACTACAGCATGGTCACATGACTTCACATCACCACCGCTAAGCTAAAGGTGGCTAATGTTGGGCTATAGAGGAACTACAGCATGGTCACATGACTTCACGTCACCACCGCTAAGCTAAAGGCGGCTAATGCTGGGCTATAAAGGAACTACAGGACGGTCACATGACTTCACGTCACCACCGCTAAGCTAAAGGTGGCTAATATTGGGCTATAAAGGAACTACAGCACGGTCACATGACTTCACGTCACCACCGCTAAGCTAAAGGTGGCTAATGTTGGGCTATAGAGGAACTACAGCACGGTCACATGACTTCACGTCTCCACCGCTAAGCTAAAGGCGGCTAATGCTGGGCTATAAAGGAACTACAGCACGGTTACATGACTTCACGTCACCACCGCTAAGCTAAAGGCGGCTAATGTTGGGCTATAAAGGAACTACAGCATGGTCACATGACTTCACATCACCACCGCTAAGCTAAAGGCGGCTAATGTTGGGCTATAAAGGAACTACAGCATGGTCACATGACTTCACGTCACCACCGCTAAGCTAAAGGCGGCTAATGCTGGGCTATAAAGGAACTACAGGACGGTCACATGACTTCACGTCACCACCGCTAAGCTAAAAGCTAGCTAATGTTATTAGCAACCTCTGTTTTGATATCCACCAGAAGGGTATTTACTGGCATATTTTATGTCGTAGAACAACACGTTAAACACGCTCTTCAGCTTCTGTTTAACACAGACCTTAAATGTCCTTATTTAGCAGTATGTTAGCAGTGTGTTAGCAGTGTGTTAGCAGTGTGTTAGCAGTGTGTTAGCAGTATGTTAGCAGTGTGTTAGCAGTGTGTTAGCAGTGTGTTAGCAGTGTGTTTAGCAGTGTGTTAACAGTATGTTAGCAGTAGGTTAGCAGTAGGTTAGCAGTGTGTTAGCAGTGTGTTTAGCAGTGTGTTAGCAGTATGTTAGCAGTGTGTTTACAGTATGCTAGCAGTGTGTTAGCAGTATGTTAGCAGTGTGTTTACAGTATGTTAGCAGTGTGTTAGCAGTGAGTTAGCAGTGTGTTAGCAGTGAGTTAGCAGTATGTTAGCAGTGTGATTACAGTATGTTAGCAGTGTGTTAACAGTATGTTAGCAGTATGTTAGCAGTGTGTTAGCAGTGTGTTAGCAGTGTGTTTACAGTATGCTAGCAGTGTGTTAGCAGTATGTTAGCAGTGTGTTTACAGTATGTTAGCAGTGAGTTAGCAGTATGCTAGCAGTGTGTTAGCAGTATGTTAGCAGTGTGTTAGCAGTATGTTAGCAGTGAGTTAGCAGTATGCTAGCAGTGTGTTAGCAGTATGTTAGCAGTGAGTTAGCAGTACTTGTACCTGTGCTGAAGGCTCTGTGTGAGGTCGACCCCGAGGCGGTGTGGGCGGTGCAGAGTGGTGACGTACTGCAGGTTAGAGGGACTGAATGCTCTGATGGCACCGTCAGCACATCCACAGAAGATAAAGTCCTCGCTGATGGCCAGACAGCTCGCCGACGACGTCTGTCAACAACAACAACATGTTTAGGTTTTCAGAGCAGCATGTCTTCAATAACAAGGAGCTCTTATTTTGTACATTTTTAAAAGGTTTGTGTTTTTCCCATCGTACACAGAGTTTTTAAATGTGCAGGTGTATCTTAAGTTAAGGTGTATTTCAAGTTCGACATTTTAAGTCTTATAGGTGAATTCTAAATTGTGTAGTTTAGGTCGTAGAGGTGTAGTTTAGGTTGTACAGGTGTAGTTTAGGTCGTACAGGTGTTTCGTACAGGTGTAGTTTAGGTCGTACAGGTGTAGTTTAGGTCGTACAGGTGTAGTTTAGGTCGTAGAGATGTAGTTTAGGTCGTACAGGTGTAGTTTAGGTCGTACAGGTGTAGTTTAGGTCGTACAGGTGTTTCGTACAGGTGTAGTTTAGGTCGTACAGTATGTTCCTGTGTTGCTCACCTTGAGGTCGACCCACGCCTCCAGCTGACGGCTGCTGTTGAACCGACACAGCAGGCCGGAGCTGGTGATGCAATAAGTGCTGGACGCTGCGGGGCCACGCCCGCACGCCACCCCACTGAACACGCTGTTCTTATGGTCACCTAGCAACCCCGACCGACCAATCAGAGGCACCGTGCTGTTCACCTGGACACGGGGAGAAAATAGGTTTGTTAAAACTATCGTGAAATTAGGCTGTGATTGGCTGATTAAAGGACAGACAGTGTAGATGAGCTGTGATTGGCTGTTAGAAGACATGCACTATAGATGAGCTGTGATTGGCTGTTAGAGGAGAGACAGTGTAAATGAGCTGTGATTGGCTGTTAGAAGACAGACAGTGTAAATGAGTAGTGATTGGCTATAAGAGGACAGACAGTGTAAATGAGTAGTGATTGGCTGTTGAGGACATGCACTGCAGATGAGCTGTGATTGGCTGTTAGAGGACATGCACTGTAGGTGAGCTGTGATTGGCTGTTAGAGGAGAGACAGTATAGATGAGCTGTGATTGGCTGTTACATTACCCGTCGTTCTTTGGAGGCGTCGAGGTACCAGAACTTGACGTGTCTGTTTCCTGCGGTGACGAAGTAGCTGTTGTCCTGCGAGAAAGAGACGGCGGACACTCGGCTGGACACCTTGTTGGAGGCGATGATCGAACCTTTCTGATCAAAGGAAGGACGGGAAGGACGACATCAGCTCCACAGCAAACAAACGCCGTAAATGTTAACATCCTCCCATCAACCTGTGGACTTTCTCAATGGCTGAAAGGGATGACTTTCTACCTTGCTCTTGAAAGGATGCGTGTTTTCCTTAAAAACAAACTGGATAGGTTTTGGGAAATCTGGAAAAACTTTTACGACTTCGTGGAGCCTAATGGTCTACAACATGATTGGGAGAATGAAGACACTTGAATATTATTTGGACTGTGTTTCTATGTACTTTTCTTCTTTCTTCTGTTTTGTCTGTTTTGCTGGTAGTATGTAAAGTCCGTCTTGTTTATTAGACGTCTCCTATTACACTGTTTCTCATCAATATCTCACAGGTCTCAGATATATCCAGAGCCTGTCTCTGATTGGCTGAAACACCAAACAGATCATTGCAGCATTACCCATAATCCCCTCTGTTTCAGCCCTGTTTCCAAAGTGCTGATTCTCTGTCTGTTACTTTAGATGAAAATAAGGAGCCCCTCAGATGCGGCTTTCACACCAGCGCTTTTCTCTTTCTAGCTCCGAGCGGGAGCTTTTCTGGTTCAGCTCCGGTTTCCCTTTTCTGCTCCCGCTCTGTTCACACCGCCCAGAGCTGCTGCTGCTGCGTCATGACGTCACCGTTTACGTGCCTGCTTCATAAAATCCAAACCGCGCGGACATCCCTCACATCGACAACAACAACAATGGCCGATTGTATTGAAGCGCTGTTCGCTTTGGTTATCCTCTTACAAAACGAAATGGAAGGCATCGGACGACTTTACAAGGGACGACTTTACTTGGAACTTTACAAACATCACATGCCCCTGCCCCCGCCTCGACGTAAGAGAGACGTAAGCGACGCCGCCTCTTAGCTCCGAAGCTCTTGCCTCTAGACCGACAATTTTTTGGAGCTGGAAGTGAACCGGATTCCGGAGCTAAGAGCCGGCGCCTCTGCGGTGTGAACAGGAAAAAAGGTACTTTTCAAGTTCCAGCTCCGAGCCAGAGCTGAAAACGCGTTGGTGTGAAAGGGGCATGAGAGAGATTTGGTTACAAAGAACTCAATGGTGCTCTAGGAGGAGGTTCATGTGATAAGGTGGGGGGGAGGGGGGTTACCTTGGTTGCTGATTGGCTACTGGTTACACAAGACAAAACATCGTTATGACATCATAAAGTGACCAAAATCTGATCAGCTCATTTTCAGACAGGTTTTTATAGAAATGGATCAAAAAGAGAGAGAATCTTTGTTCCTGAGACTTTCAGAGTCTCTTTCCACAGAGGGGACACATGTTGATGTAGAAGAGACATGAAGAAGAGGGGACACATGTTGATGTAGAAGAGACATGAAGAAGAGGGGACACATGTTGATGTAGAAGAGACATGAAGAAGAGGGGACACATGTTGATGAAGAAGAGACATGAAGAAGAGGGGACACATGATGTAGAAGAGACATGAAGAAGAGGGGACACATGTTGATGTAGAAGAGACATGAAGAAGAGGGGACACATGTTGATGAAGAAGAGACATGAAGAAGAGGGGGACACATGATGTAGAAGAAGACATGATAAGAAGGGGACACATGTTGATGTAGAAGAGACATGAAGAAGAGGGGACACATGTTGATGTAGAAGAGACATGAAGAAGAGGGGACACATGTTGATGAAGAAGAGACATGAAGAAGAGGGGACACATGATGTAGAAGAGACATGAAGAAGAGGGGACACATGTTGATGTAGAGAGACATGGAGAAGAGAGGACACATGTTGATGAAGAAGAGACATGAAGAAGAGGGGACACATGTTGATGAAGAAGAGACATGAAGAAGAGGGGACACATGTTGATGAAGAAGAGACATGGAAGAGGAGCCTATGTAGAAGAGCATGAAGAAGATGGGACACATGTTGATGTAGAAGAGACATGAAGAAGAGGGGACACATGTTGATGTAGAAGAGACATGAAGAAGAGGGGACACATGTTGATGTAGAAGAGACATGAAGAAGAGGGGACACATGTTGATGTAGAAGAGACATGAAGAAGAGGGGACACATGTTGATGTAGAAGAGACATGAAGAAGAGGGGACACATGTTGATGTAGAAGAGACATGAAGAAGAGGGACACATGTTGATGTAGAAGAGACATGAAGAAGAGGGGACACATGTTGATGTAGAAGAGACATGAAGAAGAGGGGACACATGTTGATGTAGAAGAGACATGAAGAAGAGGGGACACATGTTGATGTAGAAGAGACATGAAGAAGAGGGGACACATGTTGATGTAGAAGAGACATGAAGAAGAGGGGACACATGTTGATGTAGAAGAGACATGAGAAGAGGACACATGTTGATGTAGAAGAGACATGAAGAAGAGGGGACACATGATGTAGAAGAGACATGAAGAAGAGGGGACACATGTTGATGTAGAAGAGACATGAAGAAGAGGGGACACATGTTGATGTAGAAGAGACATGAAGAAGAGGGGACACATGATGTAGAAGAGACATGAAGAAGAGGGGACACATGATGTAGTAGAGACATGAAGAAGAGGGGACACATGTTGATGTAGAAGAGACATGAAGAAGAGGGGACACATGATGTAGAAGAGACATGAAGAAGAGGGGACACATGTTGATGTAGAAGAGACATGAAGAAGAGGGGACACATGTTGATGTAGAAGAGACATGAAGAAGAGGGGACACATGTTGATGTAGAAGAGACATGAAGAAGAGGGGACACATGTTGATGTAGAAGAGGGACACATGTTGATGTAGAAGAGACATGAAGAAGAGGGGACACATGTTGATGTAGAAGAGGGGACACATGTTGATGTAGAAGAGACATGAAGAAGAGGGGACACATGTTGATGTAGAAGAGACATGAAGAAGAGGGGACACATGTTGATGTAGAAGAGACATGAAGAAGAGGGGACACATGTTGATGTAGAAGAGAGACATGAAGAAGAGGGGACACATGTTGATGTCGAAGAGACCTGAAGAAGAGGGGACACATGTTGATGTAGAAGAGACATGAAGAAGAGGGGACACATGTTGATGTAGAAGAGACATGAAGAAGAGGGGACACATGTTGATGTAGAAAGAGACATGAGAAGAGGGGACACATGTTGATGTAGAAGAGACATGAAGAAGAGGGGACACATGTTGATGTAGAAGAGACATGACGAAGAGGGGACACATGTTGATGAGAAGAGACATGAAGAAGAGGGGACACATGTTGATGAGAAGAGACATGAAGAAGAGGGGACACATGTTGATGAAGAAGAGACCTGAAGAAGAGGGACACATGTTGATAGAGACATGAAGAAGAGGGGACCACATGTTGATGTAGAAGAGACATGAAGAAGAGGGACACATGTTGATGAAGAAGAGACATGAAGAAGAGGAGACACATGTTGATGTAGAAAGACATGAAGAAGAGGGGACACATGTTGATGTAGAAGAGACATGAAGAAGAGGAGGACACATGTTGATGAAGAAGAGACATGAAGAAGAGGGGACCACATGTTGATGTAGAAGAGACAGTGAAGAAGAGGGGACACATGTGATGTAGAAGAGACATGAAGAAGAGGGGACACATGTTGATGTAGAAGAGACATGAAGAAGAGGGGTACACATGTTGATGATAGAAGAGACATGAAGAAGAGGGGACACATTGATGTAAGAAGAGACATGAAGAAGAGGGGACCACATGTTGATGTAGAAGAGACATGAAGAAGAGGGGACACATGTTGATGTAGAAGAGACATGAAGAAGAGGGGACACATGTTGATGTAGAAGAGACATTGAAGAAGAGGGGACACATGTTGATGTAGAAGAGACATGAAGAAGAGGGGACACATGTTGATGTAGAAGAGACATGAAGAAGAGGGGACACATGTTGATGAGAAGAGACATGAAGAAGAGGGGACACATGTTGATGTAGAAGAGACATGAAGAAGAGGGGACACATGTTGATGTAGAAGAGACATGAAGAAGAGGGGACACATGTGATGTAGAAAAGAGACATGAAGAAGAGGGGACACATGTTGATGTAGAAGAGACATGAGAAGAGGGGACACATGGTGATGTAGAAGAGACATGAAGAAGAGGGGACACATGGTGATGTAGAAGAGACATGAAGAAGAGGGGACACATGTTGATGTAGAAGAGACATGAAGAGAAGAGGGGACACATGTTGATGTAGAGAGACATGAAGAAGAGGGGACACATGTTGATGTAGAAGAGCATGAAGAAGAGGGGACACATGTTGATGTAGAAGAGACATGAAGAAGAGGGACAATGTTGATGTAGAAGAGACATGAAGAAGAGGGGACACATGTTGATGTAGAAGAGACATGAAGAAGAGGGGACACATGTTGATGTAGAAGAAGACATGAAGAAGAGGGGACACAGTGATGTAGAAGAGACATGAAGAAGAGGGGACACATGTTGATGTAGAAGAGACATGAAGAAGAGGGGGACACATGTTGATGTAGAAGAGACATGAAGAAGAGGGGACACATGTTTGATGTAGAAGAGACATGAAGAAGAGGGGACACATGTATGTTGAAGAGAAGTGTAGAAGAGACATGAAAGAGGGGACACATGTTGATGTAGAAGAGACATGAAGAAGAGGGGACACATGTTGATGTAGAAGAGACATGAAGAAGAGGGGACACATGTTGATGTAGAAGAGACATGAAGAAGAGGGGACACATGTTGATGTAGAAGAGACATGAAGAGAGGGGACACATGTTGATGTAGAAGAGACATGAAGAAGAGGGGACACATGTTGATGTAGAAGAGACATGGAAGAGGGGACACATGTTGATGTAGAAGAGACATGAAAAGAGGGGACACATGTTGATGTAGAAGAGACATGAAGAAGAGGGGACACATGTTGATGTAGAAGAGACATGAAGAAGAGGGGACACATGTTGATGTAGAAGAGACATGAAGAAGAGGGGACACATGTTGATGTAGAAGAGACATGAAGAAGAGGGGACACATGTTGATGTAGAAGAGACATGAAGAAGAGGGGACACATGTTGATGTAGAAGAGACATGAAGAAGAGGGGACAACATGTTGATGTAGAAGAGACATGAAGAAGAGGGGACACATGTTGATGTAGAGAGACATGAAGAAAGAGGGGGACACATGTTGATGTAGAAGAGACATAAAGAAAGGGGGACACATGTTGATGTAGAGAAGAGACATGAAGAAGAGGGGACACATGTTGATGTAGAGAGAGACATGAAGAAGAGGGGGACACATGTTGATGTAGAAGAGACATGAAGAAGAGGGGGACACATGTTTGATGTAGAAGAGACATGAAGAAGAGGGGACACATGTTGATGTAGAGAGACATGAAGAAGAGGGGACACATGTTGATGTAGAAGAGACATGAAGAAGAGGGGACACATGTTGATGTAGAAGAGACATGAAGAAGAGGGGACACATGTTGATGTAGAAGAGACATGAAGAAGAGGGGACACATGTTGAATGTAGAAGAGACATGAAGAAGAGGGGACACATGTTGATGTAGAAGAGACATGAAGAAAGAGGGGACACATGTTTGATGTAGAAGAGACATGAAGAAGAGGGACACATGTTGATGTAGAAGAGACATGAAGAGAGTAGACACATGTTTGAATGTAGAAGAGACATGCAAGAAGAGTAGACAACATGTTTGATGTAGAAGAGACATGAAGAAGAGGGGACAGATGTTGAATGTAGAAGAGACATGACGAAGAGGGAGACAGACATGTTTGATGTAGAAGAGACATGAAGAAGAGGGTACGACATGTTGATGTAGAAGAGACATGAAGAAGAGGGGACACATGTTGATGTAGAAGAGACATGAAGAAGAGAGGACACATGTTGATGTAGAAGAGACATGAAGAAGAGGGGACACATGTTGATGTAGAAGAGACATGAAGAAGAGGGGACACATGTTGCTCGTGCTCACCCTCCAGTCCCACACGTTGACGGTCATGTCGTGCTGGTATCCCACGGAGACGATGTAGCAGCTGTTGGTGGAGAACGCCACGCAGGAGACTCCGTATTTATGAGACTGAACCTCCGCCACTTGCCCCCCCTCCAACTCCCACACCCGCACACAGGGCATGTGACCACTCTGACACACACACACACACACACACACACACACACACACAGAAACAAACGCACACAGAGAAACACACTCAGGTATAGAATTGGTGGACCCTCTTTGTTTATCCCACATGTTCATGCACACAGTGAAATGTGTTTAGTATTTAAATCTTTATTGTCACATTACACATGGCACTAGCATGCTGGTTACAACAACATTACGAACTAAAGGCCAGCAAGGCAATACAATAAAAGGGTAGGGATATTTCTTCATTATATTCTTGGAGAGATAGATCCGTTTTCCATCAAAAAGACTTCTTCCACAATGTACTAGGGCTGTGCAATTAATCGTATTTTAATCGCGATTACGATTATGGCTTGCGACGATTATGAAAACAGCATAATTGACTAAATACGATTATTTTGCTGGGTGCGCTTTCGCCCCTCCCTAAAAGCCCACTCGGCCACGTGGGAGTGACATGTGTTGTGAGTGTTCAGCGCGAGCGAAGATGTCAGAACAAGAGCAGCAACTCGTTAAAAAGAAGGGTCAAACTATTTCCACTATTTGCAAGTACTTTGCCATTACATTTCACATCGCTAAAGATATGTGCCCAGATAGCACTGTTAGCAACCAGGGCTTTAAGCAACTTGTCAACACGTTGGACAAGCGTTACGCGATGCCGTCTCGGTATTATTTCAGCAGGTCTGCGCTGCCTGCGCTATGTGACAAATGCCGTGGGGAAGTTGAGAGAGATGTGGCTTCAGCTGACTACTTTGCGACCACAACAGACCTATGGTCTAGCCCAGGGGTGCCCAACCAGTCGATCGCAAGATGTGTCTAAAAATAGAACAACAATATTCTGTTTTATCGTTAATGTCCTGTAACATAATCTTCCTGTGCCAGAATAATGCACTTGAACGCATCAAAGCTTTGTGATTGGCCGGCGTCACCCCATGTGCCGGGGCGTGGCTGAGGGTCTTCAGTACAGGTGGCAATATTGTCACCTGCCTGCGCTCATCTCTGAAACCAGACCATGTCAACAGGCTGGTGTTTCTTGCAAAACATCTTTAAGAGATGACACGAGCAGCCCTACCAGCATTTGCCTTGGTGGCCTAGACATTTTTATTTGGTCTTAAATTGTAGTTCAACATTTATTTCCTGTTACTTCTGGACCATGACGGTGGGCCAGCCTTCAACGTTTCACTGAGTGGAATATGTTGAACCAACATGTTGGCTCTATGTGACAAACTGTAAAGTCCACTGAGACAAATGTAACATTTGTGATATTGGGCTATATAAATAAACATTGATTGATTGATTGAGCGTGCAGGTACAGCAGGTGCCTTGCTCAAGGGCAGGAGGAGGGACAATACATACACACCTCCACCTGTCCTGCCTCAGGTGTGTGTGTGAGCCTCAGGTGCGTGTGCCTCAGGTGTGTGTGTGAGCCTCAGATGCGTGCGTGTGCCTCAGATGTGTGTGTGAGCCTCAGATGTGTGTGTGAGCCTCAGGTGTGTGTGTGAGCCTCAGGTGTGTGTGTGAGCCTCAGGTGTGTGTGTGAGCCTCAGATGTGTATGTGAGCCTCAGATGTGTGTGTGAGCCTCAGGTGTGTGTGTGAGCCTCAGGTGTGTGTGTGAGCCTCAGATGTGTGTGTGAGCCTCAGGTGTGTGTGTGAGCCTCAGGTGTGTGTGTGAGCCTCAGGTGTGTGTGTGAGCCTCAGGTGTGTATGTGAGCCTCAGATGTGTATGTGAGCCTCAGATGTGTGTGTGAGCCTCAGGTGTGTGTGTGAGCCTCAGGTGTGTGTGTGAGCCTCAGGTGTGTGTGTGTGAGCCTCAGGTGTGTGTGTGAGCCTCAGGTGTGTGTGTGAGCCTCAGGTGTGTGTGTGAGCCTCAGGTGTGTGTGAGCCTCAGGTGTGTGTGTGAGCCTCAGATGTGTGTGAGCCTCAGGTGTGTGTGAGCCTCAGATGTGTGTGAGCCTCAGGTGCATGTGTGAGCCTCAGGTGTGTGTGTGAGCCTCAGATGTGTGTGTGAGCCTCAGGTGTGTGTGTGAGCCTCAGGTGTGTGTGTGTGAGCCTCAGGTGTGTGTGAGCCTCAGGTGTGTGTGAGCCTCAGGTGTGTGTGTGAGCCTCAGGTGTGTGTGAGCCTCAGGTGTGTGTGAGCCTCAGATGTGTGTGAGCCTCAGGTGTGTGTGTGAGCCTCAGGTGTGTGTGTGAGCCTCAGATGTGTGTGAGCCTCAGGTGTGTGTGAGCCTCAGGTGTGTGTGTGAGCCTCAGATGTGTGTGTGAGCCTCAGATGTGTGTGAGCCTCAGGTGCGTGTGTGAGCCTCAGGTGTGTGTGTGAGCCTCAGGTGTGTGTGTGAGCCTCAGGTGTGTGTGAGCCTCAGGTGTGTGTGAGCCTCAGATGTGTGTGTGAGCCTCAGGTGTGTGTGTGAGCCTCAGGTGTGTGAGCCTCAGGTGTGTGTGTGTGGGTCCTCAGGTGTGTGTCCTCAGGTGTGTGTTGTGTGTCCTCAGGTGTGTGAGCCTCAGATGTGTGTGTGAGCCTCAGGTGTGTGTGTGAGTCTCAGGTGTGTGAGCCTCAGGTGTGTGTGTGAGCCTCAGGTGTGTGAGCCTCAGGTGTGTGTGTGAGCCTCAGGTGTGTGTGTGAGCCTCAGGTGTGTGTGTGTGAGCCTCAGATGTGTGTGTGAGCCTCAGGTGTGTGTGTGTGAGCCTCAGGTGTGTGAGCCTCAGGTGTGTGTGTGAGCCTCAGGTGTGTGTGTGAGCCTCAGGTGTGTGTGTGAGCCTCAGGTGTGTGTGTGAGCCTCAGGTGTGTGAGCCTCAGGTGTGTGTGTGTGAGCCTCAGGTGTGTGTGTGAGCCTCAGGTGTGTGTGTGTGAGCCTCAGGTGTGTGTGTGTGAGCCTCAGGTGTGTGTGTGAGCCTCAGGTGTGTGTGTGAGCCTCAGGTGTGTGTGAGCCTCAGGTGTGTGTGTGAGCCTCAGGTGTGTGTGAGCCTCAGGTGTGTGTGTGTGTGTGTGTGTGTGTGTGTGAGCCTCAGGTGTGTGTGAGCCTCAGGTGTGTGTGAGCCTCAGGTGTGTGTGTGAGCCTCAGGTGTGTGTGTGTGAGCCTCAGGTGTGTTTCTCTTACCTCCCCGGTGACCAGGTGCTTCCCATCGTGGGAGAAGGCCAGAGCACTGAAGGGCTTTCT